>NW_006791108.1:348357-351093 GCF_000442215.2 Lipotes vexillifer | reverse complement strand
GTGGCGCGCGGGCCCGCCCCCCCCCCCTGCCAATGCAGGGCATGCGGGTTCGAGCCCCGGCCCGGGAAGAGCCCACATGCCGCAGAGCAGCTAGGCCCATGAGCCATGGCCACTGAGCCTGCGCATCCGGAGCCTGTGTTCCGCAAAGGGAGAGGCCACAACAGTGAGAGGCCCGCATACCGAAAAAAAAAAAAAAAAAAAAAAAAAAAAAAAAAGAATATGAATATGAATAAGGCAAGCTAAAAAGAAAAAAAGACATCCTAGACAAAAACAAACAAACAATGAATATGAAGGCTTTATTAAATGAAACATAAAAGCAAATAATATTTCCAAATTTGTATCTTATTTTAAATGTGGCTTTGAGTACGTTCATGTCGCTAAATAAATTAAATATTACAAGGAGACATTTGGCTAGTTTCCCTATGTCTCTAAAAGTTGGCCCAAATGTACTTTTGCAGATTGTCTCGCTGACAGGAAGGAGCCCTGAATGGTCAGCATCCGTGGTATTCTTTAAGCAAAAGGATCGGAGGGTGACCAAGCCTGTCCCCTCCCTCCCTCTCCTGTCTCAGCCTTTCTACTCTGCTTTTTCTCCACCTCCTCCCCGCTACACCCCAGCCTCCTCTTCTGCTTCACTCTCCCATTTCGTCTTCCTGTTCTCCGTGCTTTGCTTACTCTCCTTGCCTTTTCCTTTTTCCTTTCAAATATGTACCTTTCAAAGATCTCCATCCCCTTGGGCATATGTGCCCATTCTTGTTCTCCTATCAAATGTGATGGAAAGATGAGAAGAATTTAGGAGGAGAAAGGGGAAAAAAATCAATTCTCGTTGCGTCACTGAGAATGTCAGTGTGGAGGAGCCTCCACAGACGAACAAGGTCTGGGAAAAGTCACGTGGAGGATGGTTCCATCCATACACCTGGCAAAATATCACTCACTGCCCTCCCATCTGAACCTCAGAACGGCGCGCATAGTTCCAGCAAAGCAAACAAAAAAAGTAAAGGTTATATACTTCCCCTACTGCAGGGATGAATTTGCTGCAGGAATCAGCATTTTTTTCTTTTGAAATCAGATTGATTTGGCTGCGCTCCCAACCGCCAGAGGTAGTGAATATTTTCAGCTGGGTTTGTGGAAACTGCTCCCTCGCTCCTGGATCTTAAAGAATCCTACCGGATGTCAGCTGCCCACGAAACTGAGGAGTGAGCCTTTAATCTTTAGTTTGTGATGGCGGCCGAGGAAATGCTCATTTCCCAGGTCCCATGACCTTCTGAGGCAGGTGGCCCTGCTCCACCTTGTATCCCCTACATTCCAGGAGTCCCTGACCCCGCCTCCACTCCACTGCCCATCACCTCCCCGATTTTGCCCTTCCAATCCCCGCAGTGTTTTCCCTCTTGGACATTTCAGCTCCATTCTTCCAGGAACACAGCCTTTTTCTTTTTTTTTTCTTTTTCCCTTTTTTTTTTTTTTTAATTTATTTATTTTTTTTTTTTTTAAGAAGTCTGACTATCTTGCCAAGGAGCATAGGGGTGAGAAAAGGGGAAATAACCTCTTATTTTTTAGTGACAGCTTTGAGAGTGAGGTTGAATGAACGCTTCAGTAAATTACTCTCCCATGCTTCTTCCATTTCCTGTCTTCAGTCTTTGGTGAGTTTTCTCAAAAGCTCCTGCCTGAAATATTTGAACAAACTGCTAGGTTATACTTACCTTATTTTTTATCTCCGTTATCCATACGTAATGTTTCTTGGTTTACATTATTTCTTCATTACTTTTTCTTTTGTTCCCATGGAAAAGACAGATTGGCTGAAATGAGAAAGTCTGGAATTTGGATGTGTGTTACTCTCCCATGAGTATGTTTATAAGCTTTACCATACCTTTCCCCACATCGTTCCCTAATATGTGTATTTCATAGGTGTTATAAATGATTAGTCTTATAAGTGCTTATTTTCCCTAATGTATTAAAAAGAATACATGTGGGGCAGGTGAACTTTTTTCAGAGGTTAACTCCACGGTCATTAAGTGGACAGAGTCCCTTGTTGCCTTATAAGGCAAGGGTCTATAAAACCAAGCCTTGCAATTCTTCCTTTATAAAAGCTCTTGAAATCTGTTCCCTCTTTTCATTTCCTGCTGTCAGCACATTGGTCTGGACCCATGTGACTCTCTGCTTAGGGGTCTTAATCTACTGCTGCTCCCGCCTGTAGCAGATCCTGCCAATAGCCTGTCCGTATCACCCACCCCTTTCTATTCTGCACACTGCCCCCCACCCCACTGCCAGCAGGTGCATTTATGTCTGTTTTCTCCGATGCTACCAGATGCCATTTTGATGCCCATGTGGCAGGCTGGCAGTTCTGGGGAACCTCGAATCCCCGCCCCCAGGAGCAGCCCTCAGCCAATGACTGCTGGGAGCTCATGTATAAACACCTCAGCTCCTACATCCCTTGAGTGGGATACCTCTGAGCTGTATGTTCTACACTGGCTGCCAGAGTCCCCCAACAAGACTAATCTCCAGTTATCCACGATGATAAATTGCTTGACAATGAATACTTTACTGTCTGCCTTCCGTTCCCTATCTCGCTCCCCCAGTCCCATGTTGGTATGTCCTGGCACCACCCCCAAAATCAGTTATTTTCGCTTGAATCTTGGTTTTAAGGTTGACTTGTGGAGGAACTCATTCTAAGACATTGCCTCTCATGTCAACCCCCACTAAACAGTCATGTTATATATATATATATATATATATATATAT
>NW_006791108.1:341972-348059 GCF_000442215.2 Lipotes vexillifer | reverse complement strand
TTTTTTTGCGGTACGCGGGCCTCTCACTGCTGTGGCCTCTCCCGTTGCGGAGCACAGGCTCCAGACGCGCAGGCTCAGCGGCCACGGCTCACGGGCCCAGCCGCTCCGCGGCATGTGGGATCCTCCCAGACCGGGGCATGAACCCGCGTCCCCTGCATCGGCAGGCGGACTCTCAACCACTGCGCCACCAGGGAAGCCCCAGTCATGTTATATTGAACTTTCTTTAAAAGTTCAAGGAGGTTAAAACCCCAAAACTTTGTAAACATCACCATCTCCACTCAGAAATCATTGGCACCTTGCAGTGGATAAAGTACAGATGGTTTTAGCCTATGGCTTAAGATTCTATATCATGTGGCTTTTTTCGACCTTCTGTAATCCTGTCTCCTACAAGTTCCTTCGACTCAAAATGGAGATTCCAACCATTCCCAGAGGACACAATGCTCATCTTGACCCCCAAGCATCTACCGGCACTATTCCCACCACCTGAGCTGCACGCCCTGCTGCTTCAGTGTAGCTGAGGCCACCAACCATCAGGACCGTTGTCCTCTTTGCAGATCTTTTTGCTGAACACACCATAACTTTGGCACTTTGCCTTTACTTCTTTATTCTGATATTTACCATATTTTTCTTTATTCCTCTCCTGGCCTCCCACCTAACTGTGAACCCCTCCTAGGGTAGTTAAACCACTTTCTGTCTTTAGGACCTAGAATGGAGGTTTACAAACACTAGGTGAGGACACAAAATTCATACTCTGCAATTTATTAAATGTGTGACTGGGCAATATATATATATTGTCTCTTTGAATTTGTTTTTTGTATTAGTGATATATCAGTAATGTAACACTATATATAGTTGTGATGATTTGAGTGACATAATACATATGAAAAGTGCTCTCGAAACTATCCAGCGGTATCTAGTTAGTCATGATTAAGTGGTTGGCAAATAATTCCTTCTGCTGCTGCTGAAAGTGGGAATGATAAAGTTACGTAAGACAAGCAGCTCCCTAGAGATAAAGAATGAGTATCAGGAAAAATCAGCCAAAAAAAAATATGTATCATTACATTGAGTTTTATTGAACCAGTTCATGGGCAATAAAGTAGCATGATTCTATCTACCTCACATATTCATTAATCCTACAGAAGTTTATTGTTTCAATGTCAGATCATTTTTCTCCCCTGCTCAGAACCCTGAGACGGCTCTTCTTTTTCACTCAGAATAAAACCCAGAGTCCTTAAAATGGCCTAAAAACCCTTTCACCATCTGCCAACCGGCCCCGCCCTCCTCCTGAACTTGTTTCCCGTTACTCCTCTCCCTGGCTGATTCCAGCCCCCTCGGCCTGCCTCCGTTCCTCAAAGACATAGTCACGTGGGGTCCTGACTCCTGCCTTGGGTCCTTTGCTCCAGCTCTTTCCTCTGCCTGGAAGGCTCCTTTCCCAGATGCATGTTTGGCGAACTCCCAACCTCCCCAGATTTCTCCTCAAACCTCTCCTTAGTGACACCTACTCTGACCACCCTATTTGATATTATAACCGGTTCCCCCACTCTGGTTCTCTCTTTACCCAGCCCTGTTCTTTTTTTTTTTTTTTTAATGTTTTTTTTTTGTTGTTCTTTTTACTATAGTACTTCTCATGTATCCTACAGTGCCTTTATATAGTGTTTGTTATTGTTTGGTGTTTATTATCAGCAAGTCTTAGTTTTGTTGACTAATATATATCCCAAGTGCCTAGAACAGTGCCTGGGACAGAGTAGCCACTGAATAAATATAGTTGCTGAATTTGTTGATTCAAGTTCTTACTATGTGCCCACAAATAAAACAGCTCTGATCCTTATACTTGTGCAATTATAGTTTAACAATTACACCCATTTCGCAAATATTATCGACAGCTGAATATGTGCCAAGCAATCTGCAAGGCCCTAGAGATATTACAGCAAACAGAGGAACAATTTCCCTGCTTTCACACAGCTAATCCTTGTGGAATGACACGATGTTGTAAAAATTCAGGTGTTAATAAATGTGAAATAGTCAGCCACCAAATTAAAAATTGCAGATCGTTATTTTCACGTCCCTGTCTTGTGGACAGACACCAAGAGCACCCTGCCTTGCACATACTAAACCTCAGCAATAAAGTGTATTAAGACAAACACTGGATTGTGTACTCCCCAAAAACCTAACTTCTACTTTCAATGCGAAGTCATGTTTTGATTCAATAGTTTATATAACTTATTGTCCCAGGAGCTATTTTTTTGAGATTTTTCTTGGAAGACCGATTGCTTTGAGTTGCTGAATACTAGATAATACGTTAAAGAGTATATGGTAGAAATTTATCTTGTCCCCCTAAATATAGAAAAGACATAAGCTTAGGCTTCTAAAACCCTGGTGATGGTTCTGGGTTTTGTCCTGGTCTTGACACTAAACCAGTCATATGACAGTGACAGGCAGAGTGTGCACCGCTCAGGTCCTCCTTCAGGAGAGAACTTGATGCAGGAGGTGAGCGGTCGGGTTAGCTGAAGGCCTCCAGCTCTCAGACCTTCGGCATCCACCACAGTGTCCAAACCAAGGCCAGAGGCTTCCAGGGCTGCTCCAAGCCAACAACAGAACGTGGCTGCGATGCAAGAGCCAGGCCATCCCTGCCCAACTCGGGACTCTTCTAACGGCCAGTTTTTGCTTTGAGTCTCCACACCAGCCTGGCCAAAGCATTCTCAGAGCTGTTCCCTGGGGCTCTTACTGTACAATCTTTCCTTCCCACATTGCAGTCAGAGGCCCTTCCTCTTACCCCACTTCCTCTTCCCTTTATCTTTACAGGCTATTCCCTGCATAAATCTTATGTTTCTAACTCTGCTTTTGCTTCCCAGAAAACTTGAAATAGCACCACTGGTACCACGAGTGGTTCCAGAAAGCTGGCAAGAAGATGGGGTTGGAGACGGGATCACTCACCACAGGCTGGTGAGGAGGGTCCCAATCCAAGTGGTAAGTGGGGCACAGCTAGTCCTTGGCACAGATGGTTGTTCAACTACTAAAAACAATCACCACGGATGAGCAGGGGGTCCCCTGGTGGAGAGGAATGCCCTTGCCAGGGCGGTGGTTCAGGCATTTGAATGTTATGGGGGGCTTCCGTGTATCTAAGGGGAGTGGAGTTGGAGGACTCCCTGCAGAGTGACAGTGGGGCCTGGAAACAGATAGTTAAAGGCGAGCGGAGGAAGCAGAGGCATCTCTGGTCACTTACAAAGAGGCTTCTGTCCCTTGCGGGAGAGGACAACGTGAAGAGCAAGCCCAAGAGAGTCGTGGATCTCCAGAATCTTTAAAACGCTTAGCCCAGGCAGCCTGTTACACTGAGGCCAGTGGCCCGCTTGGGAGAACTTGAGACCCTGAGATACGGGATGGGGACATGAGTGGGTGCCCCCAGTTTTGCTCTGCTGACTGCCCTGAACATGCAGAGCTCGCAGAGGTGGCCACACTGCCTCGTAAAGATCCACACTCTGCTTGAGTAGGAAGACACTGCAGAGGCCTCTCCCTGCAAGACAACACCTGCTCCCCGATGCCCCGCTCTCAGGAGCTGCCCCCGCTGCCTCTCCTGGCTGCCAGGCCAGTAACTAGGGTTAAGTCCAGCATAGCCCAGCAGAGGACATGCTGGGCCTGATGAAGGAGAAGAGAAACTACCCGCCTCCCGTGGGACCAGCACGAGTTGGCCAGCATGTAACTGTCAGGGGAGGAGCCTACCGAGGGACTGGGTTAGGAGGGCGCTTGACCAAGGGGCTGGAAGGTAAAAGTGAACAAGCGGGAAAACTCTGACTTGGGGTCACTTTCTTGGGACATGGGATTTAACACTCCCGTGAGGACCCTGCAGGAATGGGGCAAACACTATGTTTCTACTCAAATCACAGAGCGGAGGTGAAATGCCTGAGTTACCACAGCAGATGGTAAAATAGGATGGAAAAAACAGATGGAAAATAGGATCAGAAACGGTTCACACTCCTTGGAATGAACAACAATATTCATTTACAGTTTTGTACCAGGGCTATGTTAGCTCGCCCACCTTCTGTCTTAATATAGTCCAAAGAGATCTGGACCATCTGGACATCCCGCAGAACATCACACTGATCCGTTACATTTGTAAAATAAAGACATGGCTAGCGTGCTAGAGACCTTGGTAAGAAGCATGTGTTCAAGAAGGTGGGAAATAAACTCTACAGAGTTTCAGGGACAGGCCACTTCAGTAAAGTTTTCAGGAATCCTCAAAAGCTAGGACTAAAAAAAAAGGAGGTACACATTTTTAGGGTCAGGGGCATGTCAGGATATCCCTCCAAAGTCAAGACATGTTGCCTCTTGGATTCCCTACTACAGACAAGGAAGTACAGTGTCTGGGGGCCTCTTCAGGTTCTGGAGGCCAAATAGTCCACATCTGGGAATCTTGCTCTGGTCCATGCGCTGGAGGGTGTGGAAGGACTGGACTGTGACTGGAGCCTGGGTCAGGAAGGAGCTGTACAGCAAGTCTAGGCTGTAGTGAAAGCAGCCTCTCCACTTAGAGCAGAGCAATGGGCAGACCCTGTGGTGTGGGAAGTGTCAGTGGTGAGAAGAGATACAAGCGCAGAGTTCATGGTAAACCCAAGTAGGAGGATCATATAACACAGGGCCTTGGGGTTCTTTAGCAGAGGCCTTGCCACCTGTAATGGAGAATTATGTGCATCTGAAGAAATAGCTCCTAGCATGTTACTGAGCCCTCATAGAGAGAGAGTGCTTGATTATAGTGTACCAATGAGCATCCACCCACAACTGCCAGTTAGGAAGTAGGTTCTGTCTCACCTGTCAATGCATAAAGTGAAAAGGGCCCAGCAACAATCCATTATAACATGGAAATGGTATAGCAGGGATTGAACCCAAGGAAGACCGGAGGGCATGAGTCAGCTGCGCAAACAGAAAACCCAGACCTCCATATCACCCACATGATTACACCAGCCCCACTTCCTCGTCTCTCCCCGATGGCCACAGAGCAGGGTGCCTTACCAATAGCTGATGGAGGAGGAGAAAGCCCAAGCGTAGTGTACAGGTGAGTTGGCTAGGCTCGGGGGTGCAAACAAACTAAATGGTAGCATTACAACCTCATTCAGGCTGAAAGACAGCAGAGGGGGAGAATCTTCCTAATGGGCAAGCAGTGTTCTTGGTCATCCAATTGATGTGGAAGGAGAAGTGGCCCAAGGTGAGAACATGTAGAAATTCCTATCATTGGCCAATGCCCCAACCAGCTGGTCAGGGACCTGGAAGGAAAAGGACAATGGGAAACAACGAGGTCCAGGGTAAAGGCAGATGGGAGTGGCCACAGCAAGTGACAATTTCCACATTGTTAATACCCATCAAAAGGCATCCACAATAAACTCTGAACAACCAAGAAGACAAAAACGACTCGGCCAGTTGACATTAGTGAGCTTGCAGCCCTGGGCACTCTCGAGCGGGCCTGATGGGTACATGAACAGAGAGGCCACAGTGGCAGAGACGGAGGCTACACATGGGCCCAACAGCGTGAACTTCCACTTACCAAAGCCGATCTCTAGTGATTCCTCTGAATGTAGAACCTGCCAGCAACAGAAACCAGTGCTGACCCCCTGATATGGCACTGTTTCCCAGAGACCAACAGGCCACCTGCTGGAAAGTTGATGACGCTGGGCTCCTTTTATTATGGAACGGCCAGCTGTTTCTCCTCATAGGGATAGAGTCCTATTCCAAGTACAGACTCGCCTCTCCTGCCCAAGAGCCTCAGCCAGCACCACTATCCAGAAGCTAAGAAGTGCCTGATCCATGCTCATGGAAAACTACACAACATGGCATCTGAATAGGGAACACGCTTCACAACAAGGGAGGTCATGTGATCCACAGGACATATCACATACTGCACCAACCAGAGGCAGCCGACCTGACAGAGCCTTGCATTGGCTTTCTAAAGGTGCAGTTGAAGCACCAGCTTAGCGGCCATAATCTGCAAAAATGGGATGCTATCTTCCAGAACGCAGAATAAATAAATCTAAATCAGAGATCTCTATATAGTACTGTAAGAAGAAGACTACATAGGCCTGAGACCCAAGGAGCAGAAGCAGG
>NW_006791108.1:292204-341895 GCF_000442215.2 Lipotes vexillifer | reverse complement strand
GCAGGAATGGCCCCACTTGCCATCATTCTAAATGGCCCTCTGGGGCCATTTGTGTTTTCTGTTCTTACAGCTCTGGGCTCTGCCGAGTTCGAGGTCTTTGTCTCAAAGGGGACGTATTCTTGGCAGAGGACAGAGCAAGAGTTCCACTGAACTATGGATGCCACCTGGACATTTTGGACTCACTGTGTCCAGGACCAACAGTGAGGAGTCACCATGTTGGCAGGAGAGATGAACTCTCGTCAGTAGGAGGAGATGGGGACGTGTGGGATCACTGTAGAGCCCAGGTGATCCACTTAGGTGCCTCTCAGTACTCCTTAGCCCCCAGTATATCTGTAAGTGGACCTCTGTAGTAGTCCTTGCCTTACAAGGGTATGATTACCAGAGTCTCAGAACCTTCAATTAAAAGATCTTTTTTTACCACATCCTTTTCCCTTTGTCCCTCCCTTCACAGGTGTCAGATCAGTATTAGATCAGTATTATGGTCTGAGGCTTCCCTCTTACTCCTGTCCCCTCTATCCTTGTCTTTCACAGGCTTTCCCCCCAGTAAATGTCTTGGCCTTCTAATTCTATCTTGGCGTCTGTTTCGTGGAGAATTCAAACTGACATAATGGGCTTAGGTTAGTTGGCTAATCCTTTCTCCCTCTTAAAAGTAGGAGGAAAGTTGGGTAGGTACGTAGAGCTAGACATCATTGTAAGCCCTGACTTAACCTGTCTGTAGTTTTTAAAAGTATAATGGCAGAAATAGTTAGAAAATTATTAATTTATTAATAAGCTTGGTTATCAAGTCTGTATTGCTCAGAAATCAAGGAAATCACAAGCCAAAACCAGTCACTAGTTTCCAAAGGAAATACATCTCATAAAGCCGGAAAACAAAAATTTAACAAAAACCTAAACCAAAAACACGTTAATTGTTCTCATCCTCGCTAAAACCTGGGGCTGGTACATTTTGCTTGAGGAATTTTGTTTTACCATAGTGCATTGTTAATGCTCCATGTATAAGTGATAACTCGTGGGCTTTAAGTGATATTAACTAATCTTTGACATGATCTTTCATTAAAGGTGGTATTTTATACTACAGCCAGATACACTTTCATTTTGATGGTCTGATTTTTCTTTCTATGGCTCCTGTGGGTGTCACCAAAGAAAGTAAAATTAGGACAAGGTCAATTTTATGTTTACTAGACAGTAGCTAGAACATTCTAAATGCACAATTAATGTTTAGACTATATTTGTGCACTTTTTAGCAAATGTATGGTATTGAAAAACATAATCCACTCTACTCAGAAGCAGTTCTTTTTTACTAAATGAAAATGTGTTGGCAACTGCTCCGTTTCCATGGATTTATGACTCTAATAGGTCCTGAAAATAAAACCCAATCTTTGCCAAAATCTCACTTATGCTTTATATCAATAACATGCCCTTTATCCCTGCTTATGCGTTTGGGAAACAGAGAAACTATACCAATTAGTTAAAAATCCATTAGTTAGAACTCTAAAGAACTGATTTGGAGGGAGGGGAGATGTGTGGGAGCTGACACCTAACACTTTATTTTTATGAAAAAGAGAAAAATTGTACAGGATCATGATGAATTGAAAAAAAGAGTGAATATTTTCCAGAATACATTTGGAAGTGTATACTTCAAATTTAAACCATTTTCAATATCTAATGATGTTAAATCACTGCAGGAGACTTCAAGCAACAAGAGAGATAACAGTTATGTCCAAGACATTCTACTTACAGAAACAAGTGCACTATACATTTAATTCTCTAATTCTAGTGACTGCAAAAGGATTAAACAGGGTTTAATCCTCAGTTAACTAGAAAATCAAATCAAATCAAATCACCAACTTGAACTCCATTCCCTAAATAAGCAACTCTTAATTTTAGCACCTTAGCATGTTCTGGGGGAACTTTCCAAATTCTCGATGCCCAGGTCCCACTTCAGACTAATTAAATCAGAATTACTGTGGTTGTTGTTGCTGTTTTATAATCCACAGGTGATGTGTGGCCAAGATTGAGATCCACTACCTTGGAGACCACAATTGTTTTAAGTTTAAGCTTACTACAGTTATTTTAAGTTTTAAACCAGTTTAAATTACAAATTAAATCTCTACTGTTAGATGAAAGCATATTTGCCAAGTTACCTTTAATTTTACTAGAGCGCTGGAAAAAGAATGAACTCCCAATGCCTTGTTAACATTATGTCTGATGGTCTTCCAATCCTTGGGGTGGCCATGTGACTGAGTTCTAGGTGCTTAAATAGAAGGGGAACCCTGCCAGGTCTTTTCCCTCTGAGATAAAAGGATAGCGCCCTACTGGGGGGAAAAAAGTGGATTTCATCTTTTCTCCATTCTCCTAGCCCTGAACTCTGATATAAATCCAGAAACTGAGAAGTACATCTTGCAGTCAGAAAACAATAGTGAAATAAGACAGAGAAAAACAAATACTGTGTGATCTCACTTATATGTGGAATCTCAAAAAACCCGAATTCATAAAAACAGAGAACAGATTGGTGGTTGTCAAGGGGGGCGGGGATCAGGCATAGGGGAAATGGGTGAAGGCGGTCCAAAGGTACAAACGAAAAAGGAAAAAATGAAATCAGCTTAGGTCTGTGATGACACTGTTGAGCCACTGAACTACAGCAACCAATTGCCTTCAGAATTTTTGTTGGGGGAAGAAAATTATTGATTAAGCCACTATTAGCTGAATTTTCCATTACTTGCAACCAAAATAATTTCTAATCGATACACCTTGGCATGTGCTCGCCCTCTGTCTCTCCCCCTCCAAGCTACAAATCACTAAACATTTACTATTAGCTGATAACTTTATCAGCTTTTGAGTCACACAGCAACCCCAAAAGATAAGTGCTGTTATTCCCATTTTACATATGCAGAAACTGAGGCCCATACAAATTAGTTATCTTGTCCACGGTCACATATTCCTTGGATTTTAAGCCAGGTTCTTTTGATTCCAATGCCAATGCTCTTAATTATGTTGCTATAAACCTCTTGCATGTGTACAGGTCTAGTTGTCCTGATTAAATTGCATGCCGTATCATTTAGGAAGAGCATTTTAGGCTTCTAGGAATACATTCAACGTTCATTTAGATCATTAAATATTTGAAGAATTAATGGGCTTAACTTGGTCAACTGTAAAATTATAGAAAATTTTGTTGGTGGTGGTGGTGGTTTGCGAAACCGCAAGATACTTCCAACTCACTCCCAACAAAACACTCAAGTCAATCTTTCTTGTCAACTTTTTGACAGCACAGATTTGATAAATAACACCATAAATAATAATCTAGGACTTAGGTATGTGATAACTTTTTTTCTCCCTGGTGAGAAGGCAGAAGAATATTAGAGTTTGATGGATATGTTTAAGACAGCTACATGGATGTGTCTTAGAGGATATGGGGTGCTGCAGACTGTGGTGTTGAAAATACAAATGAACCTCTTCCAGGTAGGGTGTGTATGTTAAGATTTTGTTATTATTATTATTATTATTATTAGCTAGCACATACCATACTATTTGCCTAATAGGTGCTGTTGATGGACCTCCTGCCATTGCTGTTCTGTATTCTCTCCTTTTGAGCTTTCACTGGAGAACTAATGAATTAGAGAAAGCCGTCCAGAGTCAGTCACATTGAGTTTGGAGTCAGACTCACTGGATCAGAAATACTGAATGTTTCTCCTTTGTCCATAACATGAGGGGGAAAGATGTACTTAACTGTTCTTATGAGACTTAAATAAGCTTATCCAAACATAAAACTTAACGCAGACAATAAGTACTTATCAACGGTCTGTGTGCTGAAGAGTGGGATAGATGTCTGAAGTAATGATGGCCCCCGCCCTCAAGAAGCGTAGTCTAGTGAATCATCAGTCTCAAGCCAGTGCCTTAAGAGGCGGGAAGCAATGTGATTTAGAAGACAGTAAAATCTGATGCTTGACACCCCTGGGATCAAGTCCCATCCTTCAACTTTCCGAGTGGCCCTCCAAAAGATATGTCAGTGTACCAACTTGCAGAAGCTATGAAAGTGACCTTATTCGGGAAGAGGATCTTTGCAGATGTAATTAAGTAAGGACCTCCAAATGAGATCATCCTTTATTACCCTGATGGGCCCTAAATCCAATGACAAGTCTTTATAAAACGTAGAAGAGGAGAAGACATAGAAGAGAAAGCCGTCTGAAGATAGAGGCAGAGGTTGAAGTCATGCAGCCCAAGCCAAGTAACGCCTGGAACCACCAGAAGCTGAAAGGGGCAAAGAATGCTCCCCTAGAGCCTTCAGAGAGTGCACAACCTCGCTACCAGCATGATTTCTGACTTCCAACCTCCAGAACTGTTAGAGAATAAATTCTGTTGTTTGACCAGACCAGGTTTGTGGTGTTTCTTCATCTGTAAAATGGGGACAACATCCTAGTCTCATTTCCTGAAATGTGAAGTGGGGTAACTGCAGTCTGGAGAAACGCGCAGACGTTTAAAACGGCAAACGTTTATTGAGCGCTTGTCCTGATCATTCAGTGTGCTAGGCGCTTTCCCTGTGTGACTTAGCCATCTCTATTTTATTGATCAGATAACCAAGGCTCAGAGAAATTCAGTCATTTGCCCAAAGGCATACAGCTAAGAAGCGGAAAAAAACCGAGATGGCAATTCTAGCCGACTCCCGAGATTTCCCTTTAACGTCCCCCGCTGGACTGCCAGGGAGGACGCAGATGAACTCACTCTCAAAGCGTTAACTAGTTTAGCCTCAGTTCCAGCTACAAATTAGCCGAGCCAACCAAGCCTCCGCTTCCACAACTGGTCAAACCTCGTGAGATGCCGCCGGCTTCCCCAGCCGGGAAGCGACAGGGTTAATGACGTCACTTTCTGGAGCCGCTATCACGTCCTCGCCCCACGGATCCTTTCAAGGGCCAAACCCCGCCTGTGACGCAGCCCTCGCGCTTCTGGACGAGGGGAGAATAGAAGTGGGCCAATAGAAATGCCGAATTTCCGTTTTTCCGGCTAATCCCCACCCTTTAACCGAACTCGGCCGAGGAAGAAAGGAAAAGGCGACTAGGGGGCGGGGCAAAGCGAGGAAGCGGAAGCCGTGGCGGCGGAGATGGGACGAGCGCCTACTTAGGCCACACGTGTACGGTGAGTGCTGCGGCCTCCGCGGCCGCTCCCGGGAGGGTTTTGCGGCCTGCTCGGCGCTGAAGTCGGAGGGTCTCTCGGGTAGAGGTGTTCACACATGTTACCCGCTGGGCGGCCTTCTGTGACCTTTTCTGTTCTGGGAGTTTGGGGGTTGACGGGAGCCTGGCGACAAGGGCGGTTTACAACTCCTCTCCCTACCACGCTTTCAGCCTTTTGGTCGTATGTTTGACATCCGCTCTGCGCCCGGTCAGTGCTAGATGCCCAGTTTGCAACCTGAATGTACAGTTGCAGGTTGTAAGCGCTGGGAAGGAAATGACCTGGGTGTGCCGAAATACAAGATAGGGGAGTCTGACGTGATCCTGAAGCCGAGACCTAGAGCGTGGCGAGAGGCAACCGCGAAATCTGAAAGCCCAGGGAAAACTACTTTCCGCAGAGGCCGTAACTTGGGCTAAGTCCCTGCGGTGGAAGGGGGACCGATGTTAGTGAGCTAGAAGTTCAGCCATATAAGATAAAGAAGTAGGGTGAGAGGAGGTTCTGTGCGGCTTTGAAGGCCGTGGTGGGAGTTTCGATTTTTCTCTGCAATGGAAAAATATTCGCATTATTAGAGCACAGTGAAGGCTTATAAGCAAGGGAGAAACACAGTAGGCCCTGGTTCTTTTTGGAAAATGGATAATAATTTGGATTATTATCGATTATATAGTTGAATTATTGATGATGGTTTGAATTAGGGTGGTGGTACTGGAGATTGAAGTTGAAGGGTTAGAGGTGTGTTTTAAAGATTCGAGAAGAATTATTGAAAAATTGAATGTAGCAGACAAGAGTAAACTCTCACAGGTAAATCTTAGGTTTCCTGAGCAGTGGAGTGGATGCTGTGCCATTGCTGAAATGGGGAAGAATAGGGTGGGGAAAATTAGATGAGGATGTTATTGTTCGGGGGTGGTTTGCAGTGGTCATATAGTTAAAGAATTTTACTTTGGTTCTCTTAAGTGTAAGGTGTTTGTTAGACACCTAAATGGAAGTTTCAGGTAGGCGGTTAGATACAGAAGCCTGGAGCCCAAGGAGATGTTCCTAATGGAGAGATAATTTGGGAGTCCAGCATAAAAAGCCATGGGATTGCACGAGATCACCTAGGGAGAAGAGAGAGGGGAAGACTTGAGGAATGCCAGCATTTAGAAGTTGGGTATTGAATGGTCATTACTTTCAAAGTGCAATGCTGAGCCTGCTGAGAGGGGTCGAGATCAGTCATGATCAGTCACCTCTCCCTCTATGTCTGGGAAGTCTCTGCTCTTTTCCTTCACGAGGCGGAATTGGGCTCTCTCAGCTCTGTGGCTCTCTGAACACTTTTTGTGTACTTCAGTTATAATGCTTAATTATGCCATGTTTTAATTTTCTGCTTGCTTGTCTCTATCACACCACACTTTGATTTTTTTTTTTGTATATATATATTTTTAAAACCCATTAGCTTTCTAGCACATAGTGTGTAGGTATTCAATACATTTCACGTCCAAAGCATTGTTATAAGAAGGTCATCAAAATGTGCCCTAGGAATAAGGAGAATCATTTGAGAAAGAAAGAAGGCATCTGGAGGAGGAGTAATAAGATATTGTCATTTAGGCTGGATTTGAAGGATGGGTAGGATTTATATTGATAGAGAATGGCTTTAAAGTTTGGCTCCTGAAAAAGGATAGTGAGGGAGTAAGGTTGGCTTCAGTGTGGTATTGTGATGTGGGTAAGTTAGGACTAAGTTTTGAATGGACGTGCATGCCAGACTGAGTTTGAAATTTTTCCTATAAGCAGTGGGAAGCTTTTGAAGGTGTTAGAGCAGGGAAATGACATGAAATGAATGTGATAGTGGAAGACTAATTGGGCAGCAGGCGGTGGATCATAGCAGACTGGATCTAATGGCAGAAAACAATGTGAGCAAGAGATAGAGTCTGAACGGGGTAGTAGAGGGAAGGGAAAAAGAGGAGACAATTCCAAGACACTGGAGTGTGATGGTACAGGGTCCCCAAGCAAATGCATTTTGCTAAGTGAGAGAAGCAAGACCCCAAAGGCTGTATATTGTCTAATTCCATTTATAGGACATTTTTGAAAAGGCACAAAGCTAGAGGGTAGAAAAAAGATCAAGCATTGCCAAGAGAGCCAGGAGAGGATGATTGCAAAGGGGCTCCACAGGGGACTTTTAGGAGTGTGGGACAGTTCTGTAAGGTGCTGTGGTGGAGGATACATGACTGTGGGTTTGTCGAAATCAGCACTGTACACCACAAAGAATGAACTTGACTATAAGCAGATGAAAAGGAAGTCAGCTGACATGTCAGGAAATGGAATGCAGACTGGAACAAAATGCATCTAAGTAGTACAAATATATAAAAAGACCTCACTGAAGGAGTGGAGGGAAAAGAGCTGACCTAAGTAACTTTGGAAAGTAGTGTTTTAAATGGATACTGTGAAGGAAAAGACAAAAAGAACTGTAAATAAACACCACATTATAGTTGGTACATTTGTTTTTACCAACTGTAACCCTGTGGCACGTGATTAGAGTTGGAGACATTAGTATGAACTTACTTAATAGGTACAGAAATACAGGTTTGTGTATACACATAGGTTAATATACATACATATATTACCTAGCCCTGTCTGGTGAAAAGACCTAGAAGCAGTGACACCCCAGTGACAAGCACACGTAGCACTCACATCTCAATAAGAGGGTTTCTCTAGGGTTCCTTGGAGAAATGACTGATTTTAGGGCTTGTGCAAGGAAAATAAAAGGTAAACTTGGAACAAGTGCCAGGAATTAAGGACATGCTAAGGGGAAAAAAAAAAAAAAGGGATGGACCATATGAAAAGGACACAGAAGCAACCTTAGAGATTTCAAAGCTGGAACAATTTTAGCAACAAAATACTAAGCAACAAAATACATTTTGTTTAGCAACAAAATGTAAAGACTGTTAGTCCATATGCAAATAATAAGCAGCAAAATACATATACTGTTAGTCCATATCGCAAATAATAAAATACTGTGAGGCCATACTGATGTAAATAAATGATTAAATGAATGAGGAGAAGGAATAAATGTTCCCTACAGAAGAATACAAAATAATGAAGGTAAAAGTAAGGGAAATAGAAAATCACCATGTAAACACCATGGAAATTGCTGCAGGCAAGGTCCACTGGAGAGTGCTAAAATCAGTGGGGGATACAGGATATTTGCATGATCTCAAAACATATCCAAAATATTTATTAATTGCTCTGGGGATTTTAACGCATTGATTCAAATTCTTTAATACTCCCCACTCTAGAAAGTGGAGCTTAATTCTCCTCTCTCTAAGTTTGGGCTGAATTTTAGTGACTTGCTTCTAACAGAGTATGGAAAGGGAGACCTAGTAACTTTACAGCAGAGACACCTTGCAAACACTATGTTAACCAGTGATCAAGGTTAATATCACTAGTCATGTCGATATCATGCTCCTCCTAACGTGATGGGATGAGAAGGGCACTTCATCTCTGTGGTATTCTTCCCTCAAATCCGTAAGGCCAGTAGAATCATAGGAAAATGTCAGACAGACCCCAAATGTGGGATATTCTACACAGTGCCTGAGCAGTACTCTCCAAAAGTGTCTTGGTCATGAGATACAAGTAGAGATGGAGAAGCTGTCACAGATTGGTGGAAACTAAGAAGACTTGATGATTAAATGCAAGGTATCCTGGAATTGAAAAATGACGTCAGTGGAAAAACTGGCGAAATCCAAATTTAATAGCATCGTATTAATGTTATTTCTTAGTTTGGGTAAATGCATCATGGTAAGATGTTAACATTAGGGGAGTCTGAGGGGTATACTGGACCTTTCTCTGTTTCTTTCCCAACTCTTCTTTAAAACTAAACTTATATCAAAATAAAAAGTTCATGCACAGAAGAGCTAAGGGATGCAGATGTGGTTATGAAGGCTATAGCCAAGTGACAGTGACCCTACAGTCATTAATAATCTAAGGAAACGGAGTAATTCAGAGGCCACTCATTTTCCAGAGTGCTCTTTGGGACCCTACTGGTCCCTTGAGATATTCCAGGAAAAAGTAGTTCAACCACGGTTGGGAAATCCTGCATACTTTAGCTTGTGCTTGGTGATTAATGGCTTAAATTAGCAAATTAAAAGAATCTGCCTTTCCTTAAAGATGCCTCCTTCATTATTTTCATTTAAGAGTTTACCAAATACATTTCACCCCAGAACCCCTTGTTTCTCTTATATATATTAATATCTTGAGAAATTTGTTGTTCTTCAATGGAAAATTCTTGTCTAGAAATATCTGGAATTGTCTAGGGATCCCTAGCATCTACTCGAGAGGGTCAACTTTAGAAATTTTGAAATGAGTTGAATATGCAACTTTGGAAGGTACAGAAATAGACAAATAAAACATAATAACTTTTGCTCTTGATGCATTCGGCTGCTTTCAGGAGCCTTGGGCAGCTGAGGGGTTATCTGTTGTTTGCCCTGTGCATGGTGGGGTCTCTATCCAGAAGCAGCCTGTTAGGCAGATTTCTTTAAAATGAAATATTAAATATTTCAATAATCTTTTTTCGGAGGTCTTTGAAAATTACTTGATTGTTTCTAAAAGAATAACAGATTAAACGTTCGAAGTTAGTTTTTTGTTTTAGCTACCTTGGGTTACATAAGGAACTTTTAGATAATCTTCTTTCATTAAATTTGAATATGTGATAAGTGCAATGTTTGTTCCTGGCTTTTTAGGATAGAGACCAAAAAATCAAGTGGTAATATTGTCATTTTCTCATCACAAAGTCTTCCCAGGTTATAAGTAATGCAAACACTGACAGTTTTATCATGCTTAGTGTAAATAGTGACTTATTTTTAGCCATTACTGTTGCTGAAATGTTGCCTCCAAAACATCACACACTAGCCAAGGTGTGTGTATGTTCTTCGTTTTTGTATTGGTATCGTATTTATTTTCGCTCTTAACAATTTTAGAAGTCATGATTGTGTAGTTCCTGGACTCATGGGTGCCTGTGCTGGAAGCAGCTAATTTGTCCTGCATCTGTGACCTCAAAGAGTAAATGTGGCAGTGACCACTAATGACTTTTATTGGATGAGAGCAATTCGGTGATCCTTTTTTGGGTTTTGTTTTTGTTTTCCAGAGTTCCTATAATGGAAGTCAAAGGGAAAAAAAAAATCACAGGAAAAGGTACAAAGCCATTACAAGAAAAAAACAGGTTTCATAAAAACAGTGGTAAGATACTCAAAACATGCTTCCCATGTGGTTGTTTTGGTCCTTGGAGGGAGCGGTTGGTGGGATGAGGGGGCATGTAGCAGATTCCAATCTATTCATGGGTTAGAGTTAGGATTAAAGTAGTAGGAAAAAGTAGGTGTTACTATATATGAGTTTGCATGTTCCCTGTGATACTTAGACCTTTAAGAAATTGCCAGGATAATTGGTGAATGCTGTACTTTTGAAAGATATGTCGGTTAGTGATGCTGTTCCCTCACTTTAGTCACACTAATTCACAACAACATTTTATTTTAACGTTTGATAAATTGTGGCTGATTAATACGTCTACTGGTGAGCCAGATCTTCAGGATTTCTCGTTGTGATGTCTTTATTGTTCCATCAGGTGTCAGTATTGCAAAATAGAAAAGTCAGGAATTGTGTCAATGACTAGTTTCCTAAGCAATCTTTTTTTTTTTTGCAGCTAGAAATTCTGAAAAATAAACATTTTAAATTTGTTTATATACGGTATACTTTATAAATTTTAAATGTTGATTTTATTCTTAGATTCCTATTATGTTATTACACCCTAAATACACACACACACACAGATACACACAAACATAAAAATAATATCTCATCTTGTGATATGTGCTTAAAACAGAAGTACACCTAACTGAGAAGAGTGGTTATCTCTCGAATTATGGGTAGTCTTTATTATGTATTTCTCTACTTCGTAGGTTTTCTATAATGAACCTGTATTATAATTTTATAATCAGAGTAAGTTTTTAAATTTTGTTTTGATTTTTTAAGTCCTACTGTGCTCTGTTTTTGAGAATAAAACAAAGTATGTTTCACTAAAGAGTGTGTAATTTTCTGTAACAAATACAATCCAGTGGATAAAAGATCTAGGCCCAGGATCATTGAACTAACAATTGTTTATTATTGTCACTAGATTCTGGTTCTTCAAAGACATTCCCAAAAAAAGTTGTTAAGGAAGGTGGACCTAAAATCACAACTAAGAACTTTGAGAAAACTGCCACAAAACCTGGGAAAAAAGGTGTGAAGCAGTTCAAGAATAAGCAGCAAGGGGATAAAATACCAAAGAACAAATTCCAGCAGGCAGATAAATTCAACAGGAAGAGAAAATTCCAGCCAGACAGTAAAAATGATGGTAAGCACTGATTCCTTTAGCAGAGTTTTTGCAGAAGCCTTGCCCTGCCTGAGCTATTGCCTGAACCACCGTGCACAGGGACTCTAGAAGTCTGGTAGAGACCTTTTGTTCTTGTTCCTTGACAAGCTTAACACTTGGGGTGGGGGTGGGAAGGTAGATGGGATTAAATAAAAAACAGAAAGCATCTTCTCTGGTCAAAGTTGTCCTCTGGTACCTAGAATTCCTTACTTCCTAGGCCCTTGCTCAATTCCCCTAGCTGTGGAATTAGGCTAAATTGTATTGGCTGTATGCATTGGAACCTCAATAAAACATTCCTTTCTGTAGGCTAAAATTAATGAACTCATTCATTCAACAAACAAATACTTAATACTTAAATAACCAGCGTGCCCCAGCTAAACATCCACCTTGGCTAAGGATGCCCTGGTGAGCAAGAAACATATAGACCCTGCCCTCACAGAGCTCAGGCCACTCTAATATCATCAACCCATCAGATGGCTCAGACCCGGTAAACAGTTCCAGAGAAGGTATAGTATACATGTGACAGATTTGACTTGAATTGGTTGAACAGGATAGGTTGCTAACTGATTAGAATTGTTGGCAAGGCTCCTCTTTGTTGAAACAAACTACTAATCTCTTCGTCATGATGTTTAAGCAGTTGTCTCTAACCCAGAGCTTTGCTGTCTGTTGTACAGCCTGCCCTTGCTGTGCATCGTCTGTCCTGCACGGGTCTCAAACGAGCAGCTTCCAGGTTATGCGTGCTGTCATGCATATGCCTTCTCTGCAGCATCATGAGAGCTTCTCTGGTGTCTTTCATGCTCTTTTTCTCCAGCGTGGCATAGCCTGACACTGCTCCTTTGCTGCCAACTGAGACCACTGCCATGGGGCTTTTTTACTCCAGTTCTTTAGACCTGCTCCGTGTTCTCTGCTCTGCCTAGGGCTGCTCCAAGGCAGGAGCGTAGGGAGAGAGGAAAGGAGGGAAGTTTTCGTTATTTCTCATTAGGCCTGGAGGATTCTTTCATGCTCTAGCTTCCGTCTTTTCTCTTTTCCCCTTCTCTTCCAGCTTCTCTTTCCTACCTCCTCTTTCCTAGCTTCTCTATTAGGTCCTAAATCTTCCTTTCCACACTGGAGTTCTTGACACCTGCATTTTAAGTGCACACGCATCCTCATCTTATTATAGTGGAGCCCTGGTTCCTTTTGCTGTAGGAGATAAGTTCCCAGCATCTCAAAATGGAGCTTTGATTTTATTTTCTCAGTTTTATACCAGCAACTGAGGGGGATTGGATACTAGACATCCCCAGAATTGGTTGTATCTCCTGCAACCCAGCATGGCATATGTCAATGGTTCCCAAATATTTGTAGAATTAAATGAACTCTGGATTGGTTATTATCTTCTGCTGCATAGTACATGATGCCCTAATATTAATGGTAAATATGCCTTCTGTTGGCTGTAATCCTCTATTTCCAGGCTGGGAATAAGCAAGTGAGCAGAAAGGGGAGTAACTAAACACACTGTAGTATATTGAATGCCATTAAAAATTATATTCTTGAGGAATATTTAGTTTCATGGAAGAATGCTTACCACATAATAATGTTTATGTAAAGACAATAAGGAAATTAATATAAAACGTGTAGGGGAAAAGACAAGAAGGAAATAAAATGTTAATCCCTAGGTTTTGAGATTATAGGAGAATTTTGTTTTTTGAGTGTATTTCTAATCAGAGAAGGGGAGATATCTAGAAATAACTTTTTCTCCTAAGGGTTCTTTGCAGGGTACTCATGTAAATAATACCCATTTTATTAAGTTTTTTTTTTGTTTGGCCCCTTTGGGTTTTTTTCATTCAATTAATAAGTTATTTAGATTGTGAAGACCAACAATAACCAATAGAAAGATACTCAACTTTTATAGCATGACCCTAATTGTAGAGAACTGAGGAATTTTGATTGTGCGTTGTCATGAGTAAGAGACAGCAGAGAAAAAAGTTTTAGAGCCATGTCTAGGTTTGAATCCTGACTCTGCCACTTAGGAGTTAACGTGACCTTGGACAAGGAACTTACCTGCTTGGTGCCTTTGTTTCCCTGACATGAAGGGGATAATAATAGTACCCACCTCATAGGGTTGTTGTAAGAATTAAATCACTTAATACATAACAGCACTCAGAAGAGTGAATTTTTTTGCTTGTTTGTTTGCGGTATGCGGGCCTCTCACTGTTCTGGTCTCTCCCCTTGCGGAGCACAGGCTCCGGACGCGCAGGCTCAGCGGCCATGGCTCACGGGCGCAGCCGCTCCGCGGCATGTGGGATCTTCCCGGACCGGGGCATGAACCCGTGTCCCCTGCATCGTCAGGCGGACTCTCAACCACTGTGCCACCAGGGAAGCCCAAGAGTGAATTTTTGAATATTGTTTTTCCTATGTTAATTTGGACTAATTTTTCTTTTCATTGAGAACTGATGATACCTAAAGTCCAATGATCTTAATGTTCTAGAGTAAAATTTTGTTTTACAATTGGGAAAGATGCTTAAACTTTTTAAATTGCTTTTATAATCTGTTTAGTTTCCTTTTTTTTTCTTAATAGGTATCCTGTTAAGATTAAATAAATGTTGAATAGATGAGCAGTTGGTGTCAGCCAAATTTAAAATGTGTAAACTGCTCAGAAAATGAAATAAAGTATAAGTTGGTAGGGAATGATGTTTTCCCCCTTCTAGTTTCCTCAATGAGTATTGATCTTGATTAGTGATTGCCATAGGTACCTAATTTGTCCTTATGTATGGCACTGAGAATGTTAAATGTAATTGAAAATAATTTCTGTAATGACTAGACCCAGCAGCCAAGAAACCCAAATGGGATGAGTTCAAAAAAAAGAAAAAAGAACTGAAGCAGAGCAGGCAACTCAGTGATAAAACCAACTACGACGTTGTTGTTCGGGGGAAGCAGATCTGGGAGATCTTAAGAAGGTAATGCTACTTAATGGCATCTTTATTAGGCCCTTTGAGATGATGGAGGAGTAACGGTGTACCTAGTAAATAGTGAAATGTCCTAAGATAAATGACATAGCACTTGGGTTATTTAGGGAGTACTCATAATACTCCAGTAGAGGCATCAGTGTTTGGATGTCTGCCTGTTGCAGAAATGTGTGGAATCATTCGGATGGTGTCAGATCTGCTTATGAAAATGAATGAGAGTTAAAATGGATTTGACGTCCTTCCTGAGAAATTTCTGAGAAAATGAAGGACAATTCTTTTTGGCTAGATTTTGAAATACTTGAGTACTTGGTGTCTTGGACTTGTTTTATTATTTTCTTTACTTTTGAAGTTCTGGCTGTTAAGATTTAGATTGATGCATAAAATTATACCTTGTGAGGTGAGTTTCTGCCTTTGAGAAAATTACTTTTCTCTGGCTGCTCTGGAATAGTAATTTTAATGTCCAGTTTGCTCTCTTCGAAGAGAAAATCATACTGAACTGGGTGAACATACACTGGTATGATTTTTATTTTTGTGTGTTTAAAATAATGTCTTTACTTAGGCTATGTTTCCTGCCTCTTTTATAGAAAAGATTGTGACAAAGGAAAAAGAGTCAAGTTGATGAATGATTTGCAGAAGTTGATTCAAGGGAAAATTAAAACTGTAAGTAGGGCATACTCAGTTGCAATTTTAACAATTGAAATTGACTCGCAGTAAAGGGTAGTTGACCATTCTGGCAGGTGAAATTGTTTCTGTTTTTAATGTATTTGGCCTCAAGTACCTTTTATAATACTGATTAAAAAATTTAATAGTGAGAGACCTTACTGCCGGGAAATTATAAAAAGGCTATCAAGTATTTGGCTGTTCATTTTAAAATAATTTACTTAAAATAAATCAGTGTTCTCCTAAAGTTATCTCAAGAAATTTATTAGTTCAACAGTGTTCGTTAGAATATCTTGCAGTTAACTCTATACTTTTGTATGTTCTAAATTGTTGGCTATTTCGTATGTGTGATGCAAACACATGATTACTTTCTTCCTGCGTTTACAAGCATCATGCAAAGATCTTTAAAATATAGTAGATTTGGGACTTCTGAATTGATTTTCGTTGTTGCTGTTTAATCCTGTTTTATAGTAAACTTCTGTTGATTCTTGTGTGTTTGGATAAATACTTAGTGATATTCACTTGTAAATCAACAGACTCGGTATCTTTGGAGACCCTTGAGGGGCAGCCTTTGCCGAACCACGTACGTGGGTCTAACCAGATGCTGTATTGCAGTTGAAGGACTGTCTTAAAGTAGTGAGTTCCCAGCTGCTGCTTTCTTAAAGCCAGCAAGGTCTTTTTAGGTTGGAACTCCTCGTCTCTAGCAGTAGTTTGTTACACTCAGTTTATAAATACTTTACACTCAAGATCCTTTCCCGATTACCCTTAGGTTATTACTGCATGCCCATGGACTTGGAGGTTAGTCTGGTATTCAGATACCCACTCTGCTATTTAAAATATGTGTGCCTTTAGACAATAACAGCCTATTTATTGATTATTTACTGTGTGCTAGGAATTATGCTAACCAGTGCGTACTTTGTATCCTTTAACTTAGTCATCATCCCTATTAAACGTTTGATACATCTGGGCTCAGAGAAGTTAAGTTTCATCCCCAGCGTCACAAGGATAGCAAGTTCCTTAACTTCTCATAAACTTACTTTAATCTATAAAGTGCTAATAACAACAACGCATTTTTAAGGTTGCTTTGAGTTTAAATGAGAAAAATATACTTAAGCACATGTATTGGTTACATAGTAGGTAATCAACATATGCACAAAACAGCCTTATTTCTTTTTTAAAATTATTTTTAAAGTTTTATCAAAAATGTCTATGCAAATCTCCCTTAAGGAAATTCTTTGGAAATCCATGACTTTGATGAAGGTATACCTTCACCTTCTGACTTGTTAGAATTTAAAAATTTAAAGACAGACTCAGCAACGAGTAATAAGCACTATTAAAGTAGACTGTAGCATATAAAAAATAATAGTGCATGACTGATTATCTGCGGTTATTGCTTTAGAAAATTGATCAGCAAGTCCTTCAGTGAAGATCTAATCCATCCAGTAGTTGTGAGGGGGCTTGGGCTGGAGAATCAGATTTGAAATTCTAGGAATATAACTGGATGTATGTTCAGGGATTATAATGAAAATGTGAGAAATGGAGTGATTAGCTCATAATGTAATTGCCAATGTGTATCTAGATTATTATAATAATTAGGTATTATTTATGTAGCAATACTTTGGTTGCCAAAGCCAAACATTCTTAGATCATTTATATTTTTTAAAAAATCATAGAATAATAGAATTTTTGCACTGAAAAATTCCTCTTTTAGGGAAAGTAACTATCAGAGAAATGAAAAATGTAGTGTGTATAATCATTAGACAGGTTTGGTTTGAATTATAATGATAGAATCTTGCAGAATACTTGAATGCATTCCTGTCTCAATGCTGTACGGTAGCCAGCAAAACCAAAGAATGCCATTCTGAACAATTCAACAAGAATTTCTACTCCCAAGTAAACGAGGTTTGATTAGCTATGAAGACCCTACTTTTTTTTCTCACAGGAATTGTGAAAGAGGCAGCAATACAACATAAATAATATGATAGAAGCATATATTTTCAGAGAGAATTGGTCTAAAGGCCCCAACTGTTTTCCTGCAGATTGCGTTTGCACATGATTCAACTCGTGTGATCCAGTGTTACATTCAGTATGGCAACGAAGAGCAGAGGAAACAGGCTTTTGAAGAGCTGCGAGGTATTTCTTATATATATTTCATAATTGTTTGTAAGAAGTCGCTTGTTTTCTCTTGAAATACCCAACACTGTCCTGGAAAAGAATTCTGTTGAGGGATAGCAGTGTGTCCTCTGCAGGACCTTTTCTGTTTATTTGGGTTTTTTTGCCTGGGACAAATAGGGAGTTATTCGTTTGTGTTCCCAAGATTGTGCAGTTAGTTCTTCCCTTGTTTCTGGAGGACTGGAATGAGGTTATCATTAATGTAATGTATTTTGTTTTTCAGGTGATTTGGTTGAATTAAGTAAAGCTAAATATTCCAGAAATATTGTTAAGAAGTTTCTCATGTATGGGTGAGTTGTTCTATTTATAAAATATTTTTTTATTAGTTTTTTAAAGGTGTGGATACCTGTTGTGTGCAAATAAATGTTGCTTAAAAGTCTGTTACCATAATAGGAGGCTTAAGCAGATGCTTGTGATGTTTGCAATGAGTATGGTCTTAAAAAATTAATGTTATTAAAATTAATGTAAAATGATGGTATTGTCTTCATTGTTCTTACGAGTATATCTTGAAGCCCTGGAAGAAGAGAAATGGTTATAATGAACTTTAAATTAGTCACCAGTTATTTAGAAGATGGAGTGATGGGGAGGGGCAGGTGAGTAGGCTCAGAAGCAGGGTTAGTGGGTTAGGAAATGTCGAGATGGGAGGATTTCCTAGACTAGGTGGAATTGATACTTGTCTTGCTGTCTCAAGTATAATAATGGGCCAAAATATGCTAATCAACAACAAAAAGTACAGCTGACAAATTTTCAAAAACTGTATTCCTGACTAGAATTACTGGCCACTTGATTATTTTAGGTTAGAATAGAAATATTTGTGATTAAGTTCTGTTTTAAAAGAGAATCCTGGAATATGTTTTATTCATATTATCCTGCATGTTTGACTTTTACCTTCTCCTTTTCTCCTTCTACCCCGCTTCTTTTAAGCTGAACAATTTACTAATGGGAACTGACATTTATTGAGCACTTACTATGTGCTGGTTACAGTTCTCAGTGCATCTTAACTCATTTATCCTCACATCAACCTTATTCTTTCTATTCTATGACTAGAGAAGCTGAGGCACAGAGCGGTAAAATACCTTGCCCAGGGTCTTTCAGCTGGTAAGACCCTAGGTCTTTTCAAACCTAGGCAGGCTGGCCTCCGAGTCGCTTAGAAATGCAAGGTAGAGGGAATTCCCTGGCGATCCAGTGGTTAGGACTCCACAGTTTCATTGCTGAGGGCCCAGGTTACATCCCTGGCTGGGGAAACTAAGATCCTGCAAGCCGTGCAGCACGGCCAAAAAAAGAAAAAAACAGAAAAAGAAAAGAAAAAAATACAAGGTAGAAATACAAGGCAATTTGATTTTCCCTCTCGTAGAATTTCTCTGTGTTAGCCACCTCCACACACAATGATGAGCTGGCCTCAGAAGAAGTGTGTTATGTTTTGTTGCCACCCAGCTTTCTCCTTCTATCGCTTCTCTTTTCCCATGGTCACGCTGGGTTTAGGAGTAAAGCACAGATTGCAGAGATAATGAGAAGCTTTAAAGGTCACGTGAGGAAGATGCTGCGGCATGCGGAAGCGTCCTCCATCGTGGAGTACGCCTACAATGATAAAGCCATCTTGGAGCAGAGGAACATGCTGACAGAAGAGCTCTATGGGAACACATTTCAGCTTTACAAGGTGACATTTCAAGACATTTTTCCTAGAGATTTTGCTTTCTCTGTGTGCTGTTCCTTACCTTCCAATGCCCTGTTTTCAGAATGTATTTTTACTTCGGTTGTTCCTTTAAGAGACTACGTCATAGCCTTTATCCTCTTGGATTATTTTGTCTCTGGTGTAATAAGCAAGTGATCATACTTACATTTCTTTCTCCCAGAGCACAATCTTTAAATCCCCTATAAATTAAAACTACTTTTGTTACTCCTTCCCAAGTACTGTGTGTAGTGCTTTGGCACTTCTGTTTCTACAGTCAGATAGACCAAGGAAGAAGTCAGTGAAGCTCTGTAAACACCCCTTAACCAGCTCTGGTTGAAGGGCATCAAGCTCCCTGTTGCTGCCTTCTCCCATGTTTCCTCATGTTTGTGGATTACCCTTCCCCGGGTCATATGCAGAGAGGAAGCAGAGTAGAGAGACCCAACCTTGGATTTAGTACAAGGCTAGTAATGGGACTAGGACAGTTAAAGGATCAGTTTCAGACTTTAGGATACAAATACACATATTTATCTCCAGGGAGATGGATTGATTCCTGAGTTCCTTCTGCTAGTCAGTTTCAGCCCCTGGGTTGAACTTAGTGCTTTGTTTCCTTTGTCACAGTCACTATAGGACTATCCAGCTAATTACAAAACCTGGTGGCAAGAATTTGTTAACTGACTACTTGATCTTATGATTAGGCACATGCTAGGTGCTTGGCAAGTATGGACTGGCTGGTTGGTTATTTAGCTTGGCTCTGGAAGTAAGATGGAGGGTGTATAGAATGAGAATTAGATAATCAAGAATTACCCTGTGAGTGTATCTACAGCGGAGCTTTTGTTATGTAAATATGGCAAATCTAAAAATTTAAGTTTATGTAAAATGACAATAATTGATTTTCTTTGTTCTGAAGTTGAAGAAACTTGATTAAATTTAGAGGGGTTTGATTTTTCTTCTGTTGCAGTCAGCAGATCACCCAACTCTGGACAAAGTATTAGAGGTACAACCAGAAAAACTAGAGCTTATCATGGATGAAATGAAACAGATTCTAACTCCAATGGCCCAAAAGTAAGGAAGCTGGTTTTTTTTTTTTTTCTTAACAAATGGCATTTGAAGGAGGAAAGTTTTACATAGGCTTTGCAGAGAAAAAGTGGATAGTTTCCCAGCTATAGTCTGTTATTTAAATTGGATTGTGAGATTTAAAAGCCCATGCATTTGGCCTTCGTGGAATTTGTACCACCACAGTGGAGTGGTTAGGGCATTACGTCTGGGACCAGACTTCCTGGATGTGAATCCTGGTGCTCTCTCAGTTACTAACTCTGTGACCTTGGGCAACTTAACTTCTCTGTGCCTCAGTTTCCATATCTGTAAAATTACGATAATAATAGTATATATTTCATAGAGTTTTATGAAGATTAAATGGGCTGATATTTCCAAAGTGCTCAGAACAGTGCTTTGCCATTAAAAACAACATGTTTTTGCCGTCTACATGGATACTCCATGTGAACTTGAAGTCTTTGGTGGCTGATCATTAGCCTCCACTGTACACCTGAATTCACCAAGTGTCACACTAGGAGGCTTGGATCAATTAGGTGTTGTTGTGGGCTTCCCTGGTGGCGCAGTGGTTGAGAGTCCGCCTGCCGATGCAGGGGACACGGGTTCGTGCCCCGGTCTGGGAAGATCCCATGTGCCGCGGAGCGGCTGGGCCCGTGAGCCATGGCCGCTGAGCCTGCGCGTCCGGAGCCTGTGCTCCGCAACGGGAGAGGCCACAACAGTGAGAGGCCCGCGTACTGCAACAAAAAAAAAAAAAAAAAAAAAAAAAAAAAAAAAAAATTAGGTGTTGTTGCAATTGCTGATACTGTTTTGATCTATTTAGGATTTAACTGCTAAAATGATTTTGTGAAACTGACGCATTATAAAGGAGGCTTGACAGAAAGAAAATAGCCATTAAAAAATAGTCTACATGTGGATTTCTAATCACATGTCCATTGTTGTGTAAAAGAATATAGATGTCCTTATCTAAGAAAGTCGAGTGTATTTTGAATGATAATTTCATATTTGCTGATTAGATACTAGAAACTTGTACTCTGGTCTTGGTTGTAGATGGCAACCAAGACCTATATATATTTTAATAGGTCTAAAAGTTCTTTTTTTTTTAGTCTTAGTATTGCTAAAGATATGATTTATTTTATGACAAATGACATTTGCTAAAACCATTTCACTTGTTTTGATTATTTTAGGGCGACCGAGGTTACCTATCTCTGTATTGTTGTGGTGCCATTTCTGACTTTTTTTTTTCTTCTTTTTTTCTGTTTTCAGAGAAGCTGTGATTAAGCACTCACTGGTACATAAAGTATTCTTGGACTTTTTTACCTATGCACCCCCAAAGCTGAGATCAGTAAGTTCTTGGTTTTAGGTTTTAAACTGAAACATGTAGAACTGTGTAAAAAATGTGGAATACTGCTTTGATGTATATTGGCTTTTGAAAATTTTAAAGAATTGTTTCCTTATTTAGAAAAGATAATGTGCTAAACTCCCTTTGAAGAAGTCTACTAATTCCAGTTAGATTTTTGCCAGAAGACAGTAGAATTGACCATAATTTTATCAGTTTCATTGAATTTTTATATTTTAATTATAATCCAGAGAGCATCCTTTAGCTTAACCTAATCAGAAAATGAACTAACATGGAGGAATATTCAGCATTCAGTGAGTTCAAAATTCACCTGTATTGATACAAAAAAAAAAATTATATTGGTGTTAAAAGGTTACAGGAGGACACTAAGTGAACCATGAAAAACTGGACCTTACATGAGAGTGAAGGTAAATTGCACTGCCCTTCAAGTCAGTGATGGGAATATAGATGAGAATTCATTTAGTCCCCTGAATTTTGCTTGCTTCATCATACTGTGAACTCATCATCCATTTGTTCTCATTCTAATAATAAGCGATAACCAAGTAACGAGACTCAGGTCTTTTTAACAAATATGCCGGATTAAACATTCATAGGAATTTTGACCCTCTCAAAATTGACATGCAAAATAGTTTTCCAAGAGTAGCCACCTACCTAAGCGTGTGGTTCAGTGACCACAGCAGCTGCTGATTCTCTTTAGGGGATTTCTCTCTTGTTCTGGCACAGCACAGTATCTCACAGTTCTGGATTTACTGAGGCAGGACTTTATTTTCAGAACTGAGAAAATAATCATTTGAATATATTCCGTAGTAGAAAGTCTTTATCTTCTTAATGTTGAATGTGTTTTAGTAATAGCAAAAAATCATTGGGAACTTAGTGTGAATATAAAATAATCAGACAGGTCTTTGTGGCCCTGGGGGCATTTTCAATAGAGAGACTTTAAAAAAAAAAAAAACTTTTGGAGGTAAAAGAAGCATAATTGGAATATATGTTTCACTCCCCAACTGGATAGCTTTGAAGAGATTCATAAGTTCAGGTATGTAAGCTGAAAGCTATGTTCTTGAGATTTATCCTGGAAAAGGATTGTAAGATAGTTGAGGGTGAAATTGCTGTTCCTTATTGATAAAAATAGGCCACTTTTCTCCTTCCAGGCAGGAGACTTTGTATTTATTTAATATAAATTTTTAAATTGGGAATGGACTAAACTGGCCCCGCAGCTGTTAGCTGGCAGAATTCACTTATGTCCTATATGCTAGACTTCCAAATATAATTATGAAATTATATACATTGAAAATAAGGAATAAAGATTAAAAATAAGCTAAAATTACCTTGTAATAAATTAGTGATTGGGTTTTTACTTAAAGGTTATTGAGTGAAGGCCTAGTGAAGGCCTAGTCTAAATGTTAATGTAGGGATAAATATTTCTTAGAGAAATGTTATTTAAGTGTCTTTACGGTGAATTATTAATATGATTTCCAGAGGTAATCCAGTGAGTGATAAATTAAAAAAGAAAAACTTTTTCAGACAAAATTAGTGTTTTGGTGTTCTGCTTGTTATATACATGACTCTTTTAGGGAAGAACATTTTATTTATTTTATCTGGCTTTTTTATTAAAAATTCCCTTCTTCCCACAGCCAACTCTTAGATTTTTTTTTTCTTGAGAAGTCCTTTAGAATATACTATACGTATACAGTTGACCCTACAACACCACGGCGGGGTGGGGTGCCGACATTCCCGTCCCCCTCAGTGGAAAATCCGCCTATAATCAGCCCTCCCCATCAGCAGTTTTGATTGTGGATTCACCCACCTTCAGATGGTGTAGTGCTATAGTACATATTTACTGAAAAAAAATCAGCGTGTAAGTGGACCCGCCTGGTTCAGATCTCACTCGGGGTCAACCGTTTACATACTTTTTTGAACAGACGTTGGTAAAACTCAGGGATTTTAATAAGAAATTGCCTGCCAGCAGTACTTACTGCTCTTGATGGAAAAGAATGTTTCCAGGAAGCGGTTGTATGGACGTATGCCTGTCCACAAAATTAAACATTAAATTGTTTGCTACCTATACTTTCTGCCTTTCATTCTCTGTGCATAACTGCTCCTTAGTAGACAGATTGTGAGAAAGTAAAAAGAAAGAGTAAACCAAAGCCCTGAACTGCATTTATTCCCCAGGAGGTGATTGAAGCCATCCGAGAAGCAGTGGTATACCTGGCGCACACACACGATGGCGCCAGAGTGGCCATGCACTGCCTGTGGCACGGCACGCCCAAGGTAAGCGTCAGGCGGGGCTTGACTTGCCTTTCCTTAGACTTTTTCGGTCTCCTTGGGGTTTTGCCCTCTTGTGCACAACAATGTTATCTTTGCAAAGTTGTGCCTCAAGGCCTCACAGAAACTGGCTCCCCTTTGAGCTTTGTTTCTTCTCTACTGGAGTCTTCTTAAAGTTTGAAAACCTTGGGTTGTCTTGTATGAGGAGGGGTGTGTCAAGCAAGTAAACACACTATTTATGTTAGGCTTAAGTTTATAAAATTTTGGTACCTGTCAGCCTCTTTGATTCCTCATTTAATGATCTTGTTGTGGGAGAGGGAGAGGAAAGAGAAGAAAATGAGCAGCTGTGCATTTGCTCCCATGGTTCTTAAGTACTGTGAGGGAAAAGGTAATGATCCATATTAATTATAGAAGCTTGACAGAAATGATCATCATTTCCTTGATTGGTATAATTCTGCCTTCAAAAGACAGTTGTATTTTGTCCACTTTTTTCTTTCGTCCATTTTTCAATACAAACTTAATTTCTCCTCAACAAGTAATGTATTGAATGCCATCTGTATGCTACACTTTTATGCATTTGAAGGCAGTTCAGACATTGGAAGAGGGATCTCAGTTCTTACTATAAAAGGAGGTAGTTTCACTAGTTTTGCCTTGCAACTAATAATTTTATGGTTCCATATTTATGTCTCAATGGATTGTCACATAGAAGTCTAAGATTATAATACCTCTGAGAGGACTTATAGTGTATTGCATTTTTTGGTTCTGGTTGAATAACTATTTTCACTAATGAAAAGTGTGCCACTCCAATGAAAATTTAATATTATATAAAAATTTCAACTATGAAATACCTTAATCTATAGCTAATCTGTAACTAAACCTGTAGCTATAAGTTCATTGAGACAATTTTTCTTTTTTAAGGACAGGAAAGTGATTGTGAAAACAATGAAGACTTATGTTGAAAAGGTGGCTAATGTAAGTATAAAAACTACATACTTCTTGGGGACTTCCCTGGCTGTCCAGTGGTTAAGACTTCACCTTCCAATGCAGGGGGTGCGGGTTTGATTCCTGGTTGGGGACCTAAGATTCCCACATACCTCGGGGCCAAAAAACCAAAACATAAAGCGGAAGCGATATTGTAACAAATTCAATAAAGACTTAAAAAAAAAATGGTCCACATCAAAAAAAAAAAAAAATTCTTAAAAAAAACCCTACATATTTCTTTTAACTATTTTTAACAATAAAATGTATTTATATCTATTATAGGAAATTTGAAAAGTTCAGAAAATTACCAAGAAAATTATTTATTGTTTCATTTTGTTATAGTCTATTTTTATGCATATGCATGTCTTTTTATATATTATTAAATTTACACAAAATGAATTTCTCCTTTTTTCATTTAACATTGTACTGTGGCAGTTTTCCATTTTTATTAGATAAGTTTTGAAGACCTGATATTTAGTCTCTAGGTAAATTGCACTTCAGAAACTTGTTACCAATTTTCATTACCACCAAAACATAACAGAAAGTGAAACTTGTCTCTTAGATTAAATTTGTAGTGTGGTCAAAGAAAATTTTAGTTAAGTTTTATAATTCTTTGGAATCTTTTGGAGATGCTATAACAGCTTTTCGTATGAAATTGGAGGATATAAAAAGTTTTTTCTGAAGGATTAGTTGCCTCAAAAAATAGTATTTCTGTGTACTTAAATACTAAATAGTTTTCCATAATAATTCTAAAATATATGTAGTAGTAAGCATTAGTTTTCAATTTTTGAACTATTTTATATATTATGTTTTATAGCTTCTAATTTACAGGTGAACTAAAATTAGTGATATCAACAACTTTTCCCTCTGAAAAATCCAATAAGAACTACTGGCATCTAGTGAATACTTGATATAGTAAATGCTGATTCAAATTCAGATAAACTGGTGCTCTGTGATTTTATACGTATCTGTTGTCTTCTGTAGGATTCAAGACTAGGAAGAGAGTTAGTATAAAACCACATAGAAGGCAGATAACTTGGCTGTAACAAAATGAAATAAGAGGCTCTCTAGTGAGGAGTTTTTAGAGTATGAGAAAACTTTATGATTCATAATTCATCATTAAGTAAATCTTTTTGTATAATATCTTAGTTTGAATATTTTAAATCAGAAATGAGTAAAAATAGAATGTTAATAGAAAGTTCTATTAGGTGGAAGGGAGGGATAAACTAGGATTTGGGATTAACATATACACACTACTATATAGAGTGGATAATCAACAAGGACCTACTGTAGAGCGCAGGGAACTCTACTTAATATTCTGTAATAATCTAGATGGGAAGAGATTCTGAAAAAAAGATGGATATATGTATATGTATGACTGAATCACTTTGCTGTACACCTGAAACGAATACAACATTGTAAATCAACTGTAGTCCAATATAAAATAAAAATATAAAAATAAAATGACATTGGAAAAAAAAGTTCTGAAAGGTATTAATAGTAAAAGACACTCTTTTGTAATAAAATTAGATTGTTTTAATTTTACAATTTGGTTACATCAACAGTAAATTTTTTTTGGACAACCTCATCCCCCCAAGGTATTGCGATGTTAGCAAATTAACAATTCAGTGTCTTTTTTATCTCTAGGAGTTGCTTCTAAAGGGCTGAGATAAACTAATACAACCCATGGATTTGGTCTATGGGTTATTTGGAAGTATTTAATTTCCAGATATTAGGGGTTTCTTGATATACTCTGTATTATTTCAGTCTTTTGAAATTTATAATGACTTATTTTATGGACCAGTGGATGGTCTATGTTAATGTCTTGAAAAGAATATGTGGGTGTAGTCCTCTATAAACGTCAATTAGATCAAAATGGTTTGTAGTGTTTTCAGATCATGGATGTTTTTACTGATTTTATTTATCATTGTCTAGTTCTATCAGTTGCTGGGGAAGTGTGTTCAAACTTCCAAGTGTAATTGTAGAATTGTCTATTTCTCACTTAAATTCTGTTCCACCTTCTGTATTCACCCAGAGAGATTTTACGCTTGGGTGTGTTTCCGTGTGTGGGACTTAAAAAACCAGAAACCTGTGGTTGTGTACTATATGCACAACATTCTCTACTTTGTTTCCTTCATTTAATTCATCTCAGGGGTCATTTTACGTCAATATATATTTATCTATCTACCTCTCTCTTGTTAATGACTTTATGATATTTTATTATATGACTTCCATAGTTCATTTAACAAGTCCCTACTATCAGACATGTTAGTTTCTAGTTTTTTATTTCAAATAATTCTCCAGGGCATATCCTTTGTTCGTATGTGGGAGCACGTCTGTAAGATACCTCCCTAGAACTACAATTGCTGGATCAGACAGTACATGCATTTTAAATTTTTAGTGTTGTTGTAAGTTGCCCTTAAAGAGGTTGAACCACTTTACAGTCTCATCAGCAACATAAAAGTGTGCCTGCTCTTCCCCAGACCTTTGCCAAATAATATACTATTATCAAGGGCTTTCACTTTTGTGTATAGGACAGGTGGGATATAGTATTTCATTGTTTAAATTATAGTCCTTAATTTATGAGCATTATTTCATATGCTTAAAGCCATTTGTACTTCTCTTTGTGAACTGATTCTTCATGTTCTCAGCCCATTTTTAGTTGATTGTTGGTCTTATATATAGTAAAAATGTTAGACCTTTGTTGTTTTTCTCCAGTTTGTTTCTAGTTGAGATGTTATTCCTGCCATATTCATCGGATCTGGCTCTGAATGAGTGTTGGCTGGTAGCAAAAGTCAAATCCCTCTTAAAGTAAAAAAAGATGTATATCATCATCTGGGATACTTAAAAGGAATATGCCACAAGCTTTGAAAACTCTTTTATTTAAACATAAAGTAGAAGTTCTGTAAATCTTGGAACAATATCAGCATCATGGAAAAAATTCTATTTTTTTAATAGTAATGATTGTGAAAGTCCTAATGTATATTTGTATGATCTCGTGCTGCTCTACTTTTTGAAAGCAATTGTTTTTATCTTATTCTCATATTCAGTATATAAGTATATTCTTCTAGTTCTTTTTTTTTTTAGTGTTGCTGTGTTAATTATATAGGATTATTTTAAAGAAATTGTACAATATACCAAAGAAAATGAAAAATTATTTGTAATCCTTCAACCCAGTGGTGACAGTGTTTTTCCTTCCAGGATTTTCTGTGTATGTGTATTATGTATATTTTGTATATGTAATTATATCTGAGTTTATATATTTTCTTTTTTATGATTGCAGTACTCTAGTTTTTTTTTCCCCCACTTGTCACTGTAACTTTCTTTGAGTTTAATTTTCAAATAGCTATTCATTAACAGGATACCTATTTTTGAGAGGTGTTATATTCTGATTAGTTTAAAAAAATGAGTCTCAGCTATTTAATATTGAAGGATGTGCTTACCTGTTTCTGTCTTTTTCTTACTCAACCTAGAATATAATTAACTAGGTCCTGACACAAGAGCACATTTCTTTGAATGACTTTTATCCATCTCATTTATATTATGCTGGATATGTTGTCAGGGTGGTAACCTTTTTGCGGTACGCGGGCCTCTCACTGTTGTGGCTTCTCCCGTTGCGTAGCACAGGCTCCGGACGCGCAGGCTCAGCGGCCATGGCTCATGGGCCCAGCCGCTCCGCGTCATGTGGGGATCTTCCCGGACCGGGGCACAAACCCACATCCCCTGCATTGGCAGGCGGACTCTCAACCACTGGGCCACCAGGGAAGCCCCAGGGTGATAACCTTTAAACGTAACTCCTTAGGTGGAAGAAAAGGGAGAATCTGTGTATTTTTTTAACCTTTACCGGCTTTCAATTCCTACAGGGCCAATACTCCCACTTGGTTTTATTGGCGGCGTTTGACTGTATTGATGATACTAAGCTTGTGAAGCAGATAATCATATCAGTAAGTAATTCACATAGTCTTGAATTTAATCTAAATTGATACATCATTTGTGAGTGTGTAAGTTTGATTTCACACGTAGATGTTTAAAGACTTTGAAATGTGTAAATACTTTCTGCCAGTATTTCTTATTTTTTAGTTGCCTTAAGCCTATTTTGAGGGGTTGCTTTATTCCCGTACAAACCATAATCCTGTTACTTGATTATTACTGATTAATGTTGCTTTAAATATGTAAAAGACTGCTTAAATTAGGGTAATGTGACTTTTTAGACCATGTAACGTACTAAAAGAAAAACTAGCGATGCAGTGTTTAGATTTGATCGGAAATTTATTTTCATAGTAATTCTTCAGTTATTCAAGAACTCATGTCCACCCGGGCAGAAGCTATCCATGACCTTTTTTCTTTCCCTTTGGAGAAACTACCTCTGCATAGCTTATCAATACATCTGTCCTGACTTGAACTGGAGAAGAAAAACTGATGAAGTTCACTCAATTGTGATGGCTTCTTAGAGATTTCATGAAAGCTGGTGTAGAGTTAGATTAAAAATTTTAACTAAAATCAGAATACTAGCTTCCTTTTTTATTTCAGTTTTTTAGCCTGGTATAATGACCATAAAGTGGTAATAATTGAATGCGGTTTACTTAACCCTAAATTTGCCTTCAGAACAACTGAGCTGTTCTCTTATAAAAACTACACCCAAGTAAAAACTATATTATGAAATAATTTTCTTCATTCTGCAATGACTGCCCCTTTTCTGACTTGAGATTCTGTGATCCTCTTTTATTTTTCCTTCCTTTATTTCTAGCATGCAAGGTGTGTTAGGAGTATGATAGAGGTTTCGGGGGAAGGCATAAGAAATTGCAACATTGGTAGCAGGGACTGAACCTGGAAATGTTTTAAAAAGCACATAATCTGTATAGACACAGATTATTCATTTGAAAGTTGGTACACATGGATGGGGCCCTTGCAGAAATCTTAGTGACGAAAGCGACTTCCACACCATCTGCAGGGAGAAGCATATGGATGTTCAGAAAGAGAATTTACCTGTTGGCCTGTGGTGGTGCTGTGGCCTCTTTGTAGCCTATCTGGACCAGTTAGAGCTGGCTGATTAGGAAAAATGTCCCAACTAGTGAAGGGATAGGAGATTTGTTTTCTCAGATGCCAGCTGTAGGTCCCAGTGTGTGAATTTCTCATGCCCTTGCTGTCATTTTCCAGCTTTCCCCTTGACTGTTTTAAGATTGTGATGACTTTCTCTGGGTTAGGATTGTGGGAAGAAACAAGTTGGCAGGACTTTGATGTTACTAACTGAGTATTTTGACATGTTCCTTGTGACTTTATTACCCTTTTGACTCCAATCAATAATGATTGTTTTTCATTCCAGTGACAGAAATGTGAGGCCATAGATTAGCTAATGAATAAAGTTGTTTCATGAAAATGGAAACAGGCTGGGCTATTGAAAGCTTGCTTTTGTTTAATATTTTCATGACAACTAAAATTTGCATAACTGTTCCAAATGGATTTTAAGAGAAACCAAACTTCCTTCAGGATTTGCCACAATTGTCTGCTAGATTATTTTTTTCCAAAGATTTATCCCACTTAAAGTCGCTGTTGAAACAGTTTTAATTCTTTGTGCTTATCAGTTTGATAAGCACAACTGTTTAACCCACATTCCTAGTGACTTTCTCATACTTAGGGCAGCTTTCCCTGAGAATGGCCTCATTTGCTGATGTCTTGCCTCCAGCTGACAAATGCTCAACGGGCTTTGTGTATCATTAAACTACGTAGCCAGCGATAAAATTATGGAATGCTAATTGCTCTTGCATTTTCCCCGCCATCCACCACAAAACCTGTTGCAGTATGCAGTGCTTGTTAAAAGTACCCCAGAAAGCTTAGTGTTGCAAAACATTCTGTTCAGGGTAACCAGACTCCTGCAAATGTCAGGTTGAAATCACAGCCTGGTCAGTTGAGCCCTCACCTTTCAAAATGGATACACACTGTTTCCCACTTACTTTACTTTACTTTCTGAAATAAACATACTTATAAATTCCGACCCTGGAATTGTTGGTATGATGCACCTGCTTTGACAGCAGTGATCCTCTAAAAAGGAAGTAAGTACACTGGCCAATTGCTCTTTGAGAGTGAATATTGATACATACTTTAAAGTGTAGTATCTTTAAGATGCTATACAGAAGATATAAAGAATAATAACAGTGAACACCCAGCCTCCCACCTGATCGGGCATGAAGAAGTAAAACTTGCCAAATACAGCTGAAGTTCAAGCCCTTTGTGTACTTTTTTTTTTTTTGCATACCCTTGTACCCGCCCCACCCCTGCTGTGATGGATTGGTGCTTATTATTTGCATGCATTCCCTTATCCTTTTGCTATATGTAGATGTTTATGGTATTATTTTGCATGTTTACAAATTCTGTATAAGTGATGTGTGTTTTCTCCTGCAACTTGCTTTTTCCTTTTGGCATTGTGTTTGTGCGTCATCATCAGGGAGGGGTCAGGAAGCTTTTTTTAATAAAGGGTCAGATAGTAATTATTTTAGGGTTTGTGAGTCGTGTATGGTCTCTGTCGCATATTCTTGTTTGTTTCTTGTTTAGCAACACTTTAAAATGTAAAAAAATATATATTTATATTCTTAGCTCACGGGATGTACAAAAACAGGCTGCTGGTTAGATTTGACCTACAGGCCATGGTTTACCCACCACTGTTCTAAACCATTCATTTTTCAATGCCAAATAGTTTTCTACTCTATGAATATACCACAGTTGATTTTTCCATTTTTTCTGTTGATGGACATTTAGGTTGTTTATAGTATTTGTGACTTTAAACATTCATATTATTTTGCTATTCCAAATAATTCTGTAAGCATTCTTGTATGTCTCCTCGTTTCTCAAAGGCATTTACTTAGCAGAACTGTGGGTTGCCAGATATGCTGCCCATATGTTATATAGAGTCATGGGTCTGTGTTTCCCACGCAGCCACTACAAAACCTGTTGCATTATGCAGTGCTTTTAAAAATAGCCAGGAAAACTTAGTGTTGCTAAGCATTCTATTCAGAGTAACTGGATTTCCTGAAATGTCAGGTTGAAATCATAGCCTAACAAACACTCCTTTTCTCTTTAAGACCAGGCTCCAATTCAATCTCCAGATAATGTTCTCTGATCTCTCAGCCAGACCTGCTCTCCCCGTTCTCTCAACTCTTATAATTTTTGTCTTTGCCATCTGTTCGTTTAGCAGTTAATTGTGATCTGACCCAGGGCTTACAAACTCAGAAACATTCATTGACCAGGCAGGTAAATGAGTGAGGCAGGCCAGGTTGGGAGGGGCGGGGGGGAACTAGAATGCACATGCCCTGTCCAAGTCGGTAACCACCCTTGGATCCAGCCTCTGGGAGTGTGAGCCCCATGGTGATAGATCTTCCAATTTATTTTTCTTTTTTAATTGTGATAAAATTTACCATCTTAGCCATTTTTAAGTATATAGTTAAGTGGTATTAAGTGTAGTCACACTGTTGTACAACCAATCTCCAGAACTTTTTCATCTTGCAAAACCAAAACTCTGTACGTTTAATAACCTCATCCCAATTTTTTGAGTGCCGCCAAAAAGTTGGACTTTTGTATAAAATCACCGCATTTTTAAAAACAAAACACTCAAGAGGCTGCAGTCACTGCCAGTGATCTAACCTTCTTCTTACACTTCTGTTTTTATCCATTATTTAAATCTCTTATTTTTATTTTTGACTTTTAAAGAGCTCCTCTTGCCTCTTCTGCTAGATTTTAGCTCTTTAAGGTTAAGGTCAACCTGTGTTTCTTTTTGTTCACACACAACCTTCCATAGAGGAACACGCACCATGGATGGGCATGGTGCTCAGTAATGTATGTTGCATTTTGCATTTCTTTCTTCCACTGAAAATGCATATGTGCTCTAACCTTACTTCCAGTGTGCACCTTTCATTTTGACCTTTACCTTTCCCTTTTAAAAGAGGGTTGGCAAAACGAGAATGCCAAAGAATCTGACAAGGGTCCAACACAAGGTCAGAATGGCCACACATTTTCACAAGGGAGATCTTTTGTTCTTCCTGCACTTTTCTTCATTTACATACCTGCTTTAGAGTAAAGCATAAGGGAAAGATATTACAACAGTGGTCCTTCTTGTGATTTTCTCAAAGTAAGAGGGAAAGATAATTGAAAACCTTTACATTTGAACCTTCATTGTTGGGGCTCTTTTCTCTTTTGAGGATGCCAAACTCATGACTCCCATCAGCTTTATTTAACCTCCATAGTTAAAGATGCTGTATATTGATGGGTGTTTTCCATATGAAGATAATTACTTTGTAGCGGTTTCCAGTTTACAGAGTGAATTTTCTGATTTGCTCCTGGTAGTGGCCCACAGGTGGGGCAGGTGTATCATTTCCTTTCGCAGATAAGGGAATTGATGTATAGAGAGGTTAAAGGATTTTCCAAAGGCTACACAGGTTGAACCCAAAGACCAAATTCAGCACAGATCAACTGCTCTGTAGCTGCCTCTTCCCTATCTCTACGTGTTTTGACACTCAGTGTTCTCCAGGTGATCATCTAGAAATTTCTCTCCTCTGTGCGTGACACAGGTTAAAGAGAAATGAACTAGTACTCCATAAAATAGCATCACTCATACTGTTTTATTTTTTCCAAGATGAATGTTTTTGATGGTAGGAAACCAGGAATAAGGGGGAGTTGGGCGAGAATTAACTGATACCACATTTTTAAGTAAACATTCTTTAGTTTCATATGATTGTTAGTTTATAAACATTGCACTCTTTTAAGAATCTTAGACCAACATAAGTGTAGATTCTAAATTCCTTAATTACAGACTGAAAGGTAGTAAAAGTTCAGTGAATTTGGGTACTAGTCTTTGCGAGTATTTTTGCATGGATTTTATATGCATCTTGTGTTAAGGTGAAACCGTTTCTGCCCAAGCCAGATACGATGCACTAGTCCTTAAATGTAGAACCCACAGAGAAGGTCAAGTACATCGAAGACTACATTGCTGGCTTCATGCCACCCCTTTTCCTCCTAGGCCAAGAAAAAAAAAGTTAATTAAAAATAAATAGCAGCCATTTATGTTCTTCACTGCCTACTCCCCCCCTCCCTTTTTTTTTTTTTTTTTTTTTAAACAAGTGTTTTTTTTGTTTGTTTTTCTTTTTTTGTTTTTTGGCGGTACGCAGGCCTCTCACTGTTGTGGCCTCCCCCGTTGCGGAGCACAGGCTCCGGACGCGCAGGCTCAGAGGCCATGGCTCACGGGCCCAGCCGCTCCGCGGCATGTGGGATCTTCCCGGACCGGGGCACGAACCCGTGTCCCCTGCATCGGCAGGTGGACTCTCAACCACTGCGCCACCAGGGAAGCCCAAAACAGGTGTTTTAAAGGTATAATACCCCAGAGGGTTTTTTAAGGACAGCAAAGTTGCGGAGGTTTTTTAGTGATTGTACAAATTGGCCTAAGCTATATGTCATTCTCAGTCTCCTCTTTAAACTGATTAAAGCAGTTATCTTCTTTTATGAGTTGGTTAAACCTTAAATAAAGCCACACTAAAAGTAGCCCATATTTGTGGCATTAAATGCCTCTTTTTCAAAAATGCATATGTTGAGTCTACTTTGGGACATGTTTACCTTGAAATTGCAAAAGAGCTCCCATCCCCATGAAGTGATGTACATTTTTTTTCTGTCTTCCCTTTTAGTACTGAAAGTTTAAGTCATTTTTTCTGAGTGGTTAAAATTTATATTCATTTTAAGGTGGTTAGATCTGTTGCACCTATTTTCTAGCTTGTTTTTGTTTGTTTGTTTGTTTTTTCCTGCACTGAAATTACTAATCTCGTTGTAATCAGTAGGCACTCAAGAGAATAGAAGATGTGAGTATATCATCTCCTGGAGAATTCCTTTCCTTAAGAATGGGGTGTATGTTTTCTTTGAAAGAGACTAGAGTTGAAGTCAGAGGAGCAGAACTAGTGAGAGCCCTTGCACTGCCACTCTCACGTCCTTCTGCAGGTCACCTCCCCCGTTTCTGGGCCTCTCATCTGTAAAGCTGGGTGGTTGGACTGAATTCTTTCTGTGGCCCCCAGCCAATTCTGAAGAATCTCTGGTGTTCAGACACACATGGCTTCGAATATTAGGTTTGTTATAAGAAATAGGAATGTTAGAGAGGGAAAGACTAATGATTTTTCTGTTGCATACGTAGAATAAACAAATTTTTAAACAGTGATTTTTCTGTCTTTGTAAATATCACCAAATCTACACAGGAGCTCAGTTGGGGTGGGGATGACATTGCCTTTGTTCCTTAATCAAACAACTAGAAAAGGAGGTTACTGTTCTTGTTAAGTTGATTGGAGATGTCATAGAATGCAATTATTTGTAACTGCTCCATGGAGTCTTTCTGCATTTATTTCCCTCCCCCCTCTTTTTGTTTTCCATGTGATACTTAAACAGCCTTCATTTGCCATGAGTAAGTAACCTAACTTTAAAAGCCTTTATCCACTTGTTCTATTTAACAGAGTTTCTTTATCTCCTTTCACATACATCTCATTAGGGAAATTCTAAAAAGAATGGTCGTCATCAATGCTGCTGCTCCATTTAAGTGCAGCTGCAAATTAACTGTATCTGCTCAGTGGGCCCAGCAAGCAATGTCCCTAGTAATAGTGGCCTAAGAAATACTGGTTACAATGAATGAGATAACTCCTTTAGACATATATTTTTTAAGTCCTTGAGCTTAAGTCGGTTAAATATAAATGGATTGTTCAGTAATGCTAGTCCTAGTAGAGAGGCAGTTCTGTATTCAGAGTGTAAATTTTTTTGTGCTTTAATGAGACGACTTCAGAACTAGCTGTACATTTTTCATTAAGTACGTTGGGGAAAAGTTATGTGTCCTTTACCATTCAGATTCCAATCATAGTTTATTTTAAGCATATAGATTCACTTTTTGTTTCTATAATTTTACAGGAAATTATTAATTCCTTGCCTAACATAGTAAATGACAAATATGGAAGGAAGGTCCTGTTGTACTTACTAAGCCCCAGAGATCCTGCACACACAGTAAGAGAGATCATTGAAGTTCTGCAGAAAGGAGACGGTAACGCACACAGGTGAGGGACAGTAGAATAAAGGGCTTGGGCCCTTTATTCCTCTGCTCTGATTGTTCATTCATTTTGAGTGGCATGTGCTTCCATAAATCTACTCACATGTGTACAACTCTCATGCTCCCTCCCCCTCTAAAACTCCAAAGGTGAATTCCATTTTTAAGCCTGTAGTTTTGGCAGATTCTTAAAGTTTTTATCCTGAAAAGGAAATGAAAGCATCATGCCAAAAGAACGCCTCTGAGGCCCAGCACATAGTAGGCGCTCGGGTGTGTGTTTTGCTTTATGTTTAAAGCAACTGGTACCACTTAATCAAGTACCCTAGGGAGCAGAATCCATAAAGTAGTCTAAACATGTGTTGTAAGATATTTTGTTATTGTCGTTATTTGGTTTGGGGTTGGTTCGGGATTTTTTTTTTTTGTATTACACAAGGCAAGCTTCACTTATTGAGTGCCCATTCTGTGCCAGGCACTGTTCAGATCCTGGGGACACAAAGATGAAAGACAGATATCCCGCCCTCAAACTGCTTATCTGCATGCACAACAGAAATTAGACAACAGAGCATGGCACAAACTGTTATAAGCCCTTAGAGATTTCTGTGATAATAAAACACTATATTTCCTTTGCTATTTATCCTACCTTAATTCTTCATTCAACATGTTACCACAGTAAGAAAGATACAGAGATCCGCCAACGAGAGCTCTTAGAATCCATTTCTCCAGCTTTGCTAAGCTACCTGCAAGGACACGCCCAAGAGGTGGTGCTGGATAAGTCTGCGTGTGTGCTTGTGGCTGACATCCTGGGAGCTGCCATTGGAGATGTGCAGCCCGCCATGAATGCCGTCGCCAGTTTGGCAGTGGCAGAGCTGCATCCTGGTGGCAAGGATGGAGAGGTACTGTGCTATTGTGAGACAGGCGGGAAAGCCACAGTGGCTGCAAAAACTCCAATCACTGGGAACATTGCTATAAAGAGAATTTTCGTGATAATTAACTCACCTCATACCCACAGTACATTTGGAAATTGCAAATTCAAAACAGTGCTGTTAACACTCACTGTCTTCTGATGACTCCACATACCTGTAGAGGAGAAACAAAATCCTCTTAATGCTGTCCATGATTGACCCAGGCTGTCTTTCCAGCATATTCTGTGTTGTTAATTTTGTTTTGAATTTGCTGTGGACTTTTGCACTTCTTTCATTTGTATGTACTTCTTTTCTCAGCCTCACGTGCTGCTTATGTTTCCATTTTCCTGCGCTCTTCCTGTAGAAGGCCTTATTAATCCTTCCAGGGCCTTGGAATCCTTCTCCGTGAAGTCTCCCTTAATTCCCTCTCAATCAGAAAGTTTTTGCTCTTTCTGATAGCTCCTGCCTATGTTATTTGGGCCTTGTGTTATTCTGCCTTGTATCTTAAGTTTCTTGGTTCATGCACTGGATATGTGCTAGGCAGTGGTCAACAACCCCCCCCCCACCCCCTAAAAAGAGAATACCATTTGGGGAAACACAATACTTAAATAAATATGCACACAAATGATTATTTATTGTAGAATAGAGATACGTGCTGTGAAGGAAAACGCCAGGTTCTATGGGATTATATACAAATGGGAGCCAACCTGTCCTAGGAGGGCTTCCTGAGGCAGTGAAAGCTAAGCTGAGACCCAAAGGACTGGTATCTGAGTGAAGAAAGAAGATTCTAGGCAGAGAGAAGAGCATGTGCAGCCGCCTTGGAGGAAGGAAGAAGCTCAGCATGTTTGAGAACAGGAGGCTCAGGGGGCTGGAAATCAGTGAGCAAAGGGAAGAGGAAGGCAGAAGCCAGATCCTTCCAGGCCCTCGCCCCGCGCTGGGTTGTGAGCTCCTGATGGACCCACATGGGTGGGGAGCCCACTGTTTTCTGACACAGGAGAGGGGGAAAGAAATGGGCCATGGATCTTAGAGACACCCTGGCTCCTGCCCTCACAGGGCAGATCCTGTTAACAAATTGGGACGATGCATGTGTAATGAAAGTTCCTCTGTAAGGACACAGGGCCTGTTGTCTCCCGTGCTGGACAAGGAGAGGTCCTAGGGGATCTCTGTGCGAGCAGTTGGTATGGCCCTTGAAAAGGAGTGAGGTTAAGCTGAAAGATCCTTTCTTGGCCTGCTCATCAGGTAGTGCTCCTCGAGCATCACCTTAAACGATGATTTAAACATCATTCAGCATTTAGGTTTTAATGTTTCTGCTGTAGTGTTCTGTCCCATCGGTTTCTTTGCTCCTCAGAATTGCATATGACAGTCTGGAAAGTGGTTAGCATGATCTTAAGATGAGCCTGGTGGTGGAGCTGTTCAAACTAGAGCTCATGAAACTGAATGTGAGCTGCCTCAGTGGCCATGTTATCTTGAATAACCATCTTCATTTCAGTCAGGGTTGGAGTAGATCTCTCGTCCCTCCAGGTGTAGTAGTCAGTGTAGATAAAGACCTCTTAAGCCTTTTGGAACTTTCAACTCGCCTGAGACTTTATCCGTATGTGGTGATATAGAGTGGATGAAAACAGCTTTTTAATTAATATGTTCTTGACCCCTCACAGCTTCACGTTGCAGAACATCCTGCAGGACATCTAGTTCTGAAGTGGTTAATAGAGCAAGATAAAAAGATGAAAGAAAGTGGACGAGAAGGTAGGCTGTGCAACTTGACCTTTTCTTGTAGTGGATGTGGAATTTCAGTCATATCTGGCGTCCCTGAACTTCATGCCGGCCATTTAAGTTCAAATGAAAGTCTGTTGAGTTTGTGAGTAAGAAATGATTTAGTGGTTGCAAATAATGCTTTTTCCCCCTGGAAATTTGTCTCCTAGACTCCTTTCATTTTCTTTCCCTTTCCCACCCTCCCTCCCTTTCTCTCTTCCCTCCTCTGCTACTTCAGACTTCAAAACGGGCTTGTCCAACATTCTAAAATGCCATTTTATTCTTTGAGGATGGTGAGAGCAGAGTAGGAGAGCCAGTTTGTGAGTATCATCATCCCAGTTGAAAAGCATATTTATCTTTAGTTTTGAGGAAAGGATAAGCAGAAGAAAATTTTCCCCATCAGAGAATTTTGAACTGGTGCCTATTTGGCATCGAAATATATATGACCAAAGAGCAAGCCAGGCCTTGGCACTTCCTGGTTTTTCATAAACCTTACAGCTGCTCTGTAGAAACTCAGCTCTCAAGAGGAGGACAGCATCTTTTATTTATTGATGAGTGAAAACTTGCGTATCATTCCCCTCTCAGTCCTATCTTTGACCAGACCTTCTCTTTCTAAACTCAAACTCCATATGGTATTTTAGCCACTAAAGAGGCTTCCTCCCACTGAGTTAAAACAGTTTGGGCTTTCTATTACTGTGTCTGAAAAAAAGTGACAGATCATGAATTTATGTCTTGAGGCAAGCTGCAGTTCTAATGGCTAGTGAGGCAATCAGTATAGTAGTAGAACTGTTACTTCTCACTCTAACTTTAAGAACAGAGACTTGGGCCTATTTCTCACTGTAAATTTTTTATAAAAGAGGAAGCTTCTGGTAATAAATTTTGAAGAAAAAAAAATGTATTGAATTATCTTTTTATTATTAAAAAGTTGGTGCATAGTTGAGCTGAGTTTATGTCAGAAAAGTTGTCTTGCTTTTAAAATCCAAGCAATTTTCTAGTGACTTTTCTCCTCATTTAAATTTCCCTGCCAACCGTAAAACACATCTGTTTGAACTTGACGTATTTGTCATTTTCATGTAGCACCAAATGAGTGGCTAGCTGTCTTGGTTATCTGTTGCTGTGTAACAAGCCACCTCAAAACTTAGTTTTCAAAACAACAGTCATTTTGGTCAGTGTTTGGTGGAGCTCAGAAGCTCTACTCTTGAGTCATCTGGGGCTGCTTGGCTTGGGGTTGGATTATCCACTTTCACAATGGCTGGCAGTGGCTAAGTCCAGCAGCTTCGCTTCCTATCCCTAGGCTGCTGGGTTTCCTCACAATATAGTGGTTGAGTTTTAGGAGGACAAAGTAGGTGCATGGTACTTTCATGATTTAGCCTCAGAAGTTATTTAAGGGCAGTTGTACCGTACTCTCTTGATTAAGTCAGTCACAAAGGCCCACCCAGTTCGAAAGGAGAAGACATCAGTTCCACCTTTAGATGAGGGAGTGGCACTATTCTAGAAGCATACACAGACAGGAGATATTGTTGTGGTCACCTTTGGAAAACACTGTCTGCCTCACCAGCTGATTTCTGTCCCTCTTGAGCATGTGCCACGAAGAGTAAAATAGTCATAGGCCTCTTGGCTTTTAAAGGCTCCTCATATTTGGGTATCTTTGAATTTTACGTGCTACCTCCCCAAGATGTTTGCCTTTAAGATAGGTTGTCCCCACCTCCATCTGTACCAGATCCTAGTCTTCAGAATTTCTCCTTTGTCCAAGAGTTAGTTAACACTTAGATGGCACAGTGAATAAGATAATACACTCTGAGACCTTGGGAATCAGATATACTGTAATAACAAAAGATGAATCGTATTTTTGATGGGTGAACGAATCTTTAGTGTTGTAGAGAGAAATTGCCAGGTGTAAGCCAGAATAGTCATTTGACCGTTAATTGTGTTCAAGGCACCTTCTGAGTGAGCATTTTCCTTGAGGGGAAACTTGATTTTAACCAAACACGAGGTGCTGCTGTCAAACATTTACTTCCTGAATAATTTTCAGGTCAGGGTTAAATCATTAAATAGTACAAAGAAATGCAAACATGACCAAGCGAGCATTTTATAAGAAGTCATTGTTTCTCTTGAGTAATTACTGCTAAACATAGCTGAGGATTTGGGTGAGAGTTGAGAGAAATGGCTGTATTAAAAATGCATTACATGGGCTTCCCTGGTGGCGCAGTGGTTGAGGGTCCGCCTGCCGATGCAGGGGACACGGGTTCGTGCCCCGGTCCGGGAAGATCCCACATGCTGCGGAGCGGCTGGGCCCGTGGGCCATGGCCGCTCAGGCTGCGCATCCAAAAAAAAAAAAAAAAAAAAATGCATTACATAAAGCTGAGCTAGAATTTTTAGTGTTAAGTGATACTGGGTGAGAACGCTTTATTAGCTTTCTCATTAAAACATGTTTCCAGCTTTAAGGGTAGTAGAGAGAGAGATTGGGAGTTTAAATCTGGGTATATGATGTTCATTAAATTTATTTTACAGGTTGTTTTGCAAAAACACTCGTAGAGCTTGTTGGTATGAAGAACCTGAAGTCCTGGGCTAGTGTCAATCGAGGAGCCATTATTCTTTCCAGGTGTGTAGAAAGTGTGCCCTTTTTCTGCTTAGGGTCCTCATCCTCAATGCCCGTGGGTGCACAGCATGCTTCCTTCACACTTACTTCTCAGTTCTAATGTCTGTTTCCAATAGTCCAGCATTCCTGTCAGTTACTCTTGGTCTAGACAAGTATACCAAATATTAGAGAGCAAATGTAACTCTTTCCATCGGTCCTTACAGTTTTTTTCATATGCCCTCTTTTGGATGGCAAGCATCATAAAATTATGACATTCACAAGGCATCATTTGATTGTTTCACCACATTTATGGTTTTGACCAAAGTTTACTTGTATTCTTTTTTAATGGATTAGTTTTGTTCCTGTAAAAACTGACAGAGTTGTTTATCAAATCGTGACTGACTTTACTGACTTTGTTTTCAACTATTCTAAAAGGATTCGAGAAGCATTTGCTATTAAAGTCTGCATGCTAATTAATCTTTGTTTCTAATTAAAATGATAGAAAACTGATGATTTGTGAATTGAGACATATGCTTAACTTGTATATTGTTGTTTGGACATAGGTTGAGTTTATAATTTACAGGTCATTGAAATTTCCATCTATTCTATTCCCAGATAAGGTCCTTTTAGTAAGGATATTCATTTTAAAATAGATTTGTGTGTTGTTTTGAGGTAATCACTGTTGATTTTTTTTGCCCTGCTGTGTTATCGAGATTTGGAAAAACAGTTACCGGTCTCAGCTTGAATTTCCCACAGTGTTTCACATGCAAGTTACTATGCAGTTTAATTTGTATATGTTTATAAATGTTGTAGGCATTTCTTCAATATATATTTTGATTTGGTACACATATACTCACAAATACGTACATTCCAAACGGGCATTCATTATTTTTAGGTATATCAGTATCTCCAAATATATGGGTGATACAGATCACTAGTTTATTTCTCATTAAAATTAGCTAATTTTCCAGTCGATATTGAACAGCCGGAGTCCATTAGCTGAAACATGAACTTTTTGACATGAATTTCTTTACTGGGCATTTGGAATGTTAACACCTACTGACACATTCTTTTATTACACTCAATTAACTAAGAATTATGGCAATGCCATAAAATTAATTTTTTTAACATCTTTATTGGAGTATAGTTGCTGATTCACTTTGTTATACAGCTATATGTATACATATATCCCCATATCCCTTCCCTCTTGCATCTCCTTCCCACCCTCCCTCTCCCACCCCTCTAGGTGGTCACAAAGCACTGAGCTGATCTCCCTGTGCTATGCGGCTGCTTCCCACTAGCTGTCTATATTTGGTAGTGTATGTATGTCAATACTACTCTCCCACCTCATCCCAGGTTACCCTTTCCCCTCCCCGTGTCCTCAAGTCCATTCTCTATGTCTGCGTCTTTATTCCTGTCCTGCCCCTAGGTTCATCAGAGCATTTTTTTTTTTTTTTTAGATTCCATATATATATATATGTGTTAGCATACGGTATTTGTTTTTCTCTTTCTGACTTACTTCAGTCTGTATGACAGACTCTGGGTCCATCCACCTCACTACAAATAACTCAATTTCATTTCTTTTTATGGCTGAGTAATATGCCATTGTAAATGTGCCACAGAACCAGGAAGAAATAGAAAATATAAACAGACCAGTCACAAGCACTGAAATTGAGACTGTGATTAAAAATCTTCCAACAAACAAAAGTCCACGACCAGATGGCTTCACAGGCAAATTCTATCAAACATTTAGAGAAGAGCTAACACCTATCCTTCTCAAACTCTTCCAAAATGTAGCAGAGGGAGGAACACTTCCAAGGTCATCCTACAAGGCCACCATCACCCTGATACCAAAACCAGACAAAGATGTCACAAAGGAAGAAAACTACAGGCCAATATCACTGATGAACATAGATGCAAAAATCCTCAACAAAATTAATTTTTAAAGATTGCTCATCAATCAGAGCTCCCCTTGGGTGGATTTCAAACATGAGAAGGATACTGTAGGTTTATTATGGAATATTCCTTAAAACGGGAATATGAAATATCTGAACATGAAGTATCTGAGGTTCTAAAGGGAAGTGAAACTGGAGATAAATTAATAATTGATTAATATTATTTTTATTTGGCTTTAGAATATTGTCATGTGCTTGTTTGGCAGAATTCTTTCCTTGTTTATATTTTTCTTTAAAACTCATGCAGTATGTGTGTGTGTGCGTGTTTGTTTGTTTTGCTAAATCTTTTTTAGAGTGACATTCTGGGTGAGTCATTCTGGGTGAAAAAATCAGCCTTGTATGCAGTCTGAAACATAACTGAGGGAAGCATAATTCTCTAGCATGTAAATGCGTGAGCTCTAGACAGACTGCCTGGGTTCTAGTCCCAGCTCACTGTGTGGCCTTAGGCAAATTATTCAGCTTTTCTGAGCCTTAACTTTCTTGGATGTAAAAGGAGATTAATGATAATCCTAGGTTGTTACGAAAACTAAATGGGATGATGCATACTTAATGCTTAGCATTATGTTTAATGCGTGTGTTCAGTAAATATTAACTTGTGTCACTATTATGCACTGTGTGACTGTGGGTTTAGCCAAGGTTTATAAAATAAGAACACCTATGAGTCACAAGTCTATTGAGAGGGCACTTTACTTTTCAGCTTTGCAGGTGGCAAGCAGTACTTGTTGCTTGTCTTCCACAAGCATGTCCTCCTCTCTGTGGACATGATGGAAGTTATTGGAACTAGGGTCTTTCAGACATGCCAAGTGATTTCTTTCTGGGTTGTGTTTCAGTGGTCAGCATTTAAACGTGGTCATGAGGACGTCGGTGGAGAATAGGAAATCCGGCCCTGGGGTTTGGTGGTTGAGTGCCTGTGACTTGGCCCCTATTTAGAGAAAGGGGCCTACTTGTTGCCCGTCTGCGGAGCTCTGCTCACCTGTGATAAAGTACGCCAGCAAGGTCTCAGAGAGCAGAGCTGACCTCATTTTGTTGAATGACTCACACTGATAGAGTGGTTAACTAGGAGCCAGGCTCTGGCTATAGGTGCTTCAGATACGGGATCATGTGAGCCTCAAAACACAACCCTGTGAAGAAGGCGGGTTCTTTTGTTCCCATTCTGCAGGCCAGGAAACTGAGTCTGAGAATTTAAATAGCATGCTCTTGGTTGTATAGTTACTGAGTGGCAGAGGCAGGTTTCCGATCTGGGCTTATTAAGCTCCAAGGTAAAGCTCTTTACGCCTTCACTCAGTGTTTTGGCAATAGAGTTCAGTAAGAAGGCCATTCATTAACTGCTTACCTTTCATGCTTCCCACCATTCCTCCGTGTACACCTATTCATGCATGTTAATTCAGTGAGCATTTCTTGACTCAGTGAGCATTTCTTGACTGTCTGCTCTGTGTACGTGGTGCTGTGAGATAAATAAAGCACAGGGTCCTTGCTCCTGAGCTTTCCTAGGTGGAGAAGGAAAGGTAGAATAAGTGTAGTAAACAATTTTAAGGCAGGGTGTTCGTCCTACGACAAAGTGAAAGCAGGACCAATTACGTGGTTTTAGAGTATAGGCTACTAGCCCCCATCATTCATCTGATCAGTGGGGGGGAAAAAAGTATTTATAGTTGCACAACTTGTCTCATAAGTCAATGAATTTTTTGTACTGTGTGCGAAGGTAGTATTCGCAGACAATCTAAGGGTTTTTTTTGAAATTTAATTTTTTGTTTGTTAATTTTTGTCTTCTCTCTTCAGCCTTCTCCAGAGCTCTGATCAAGATGTTGCAAATAAAGTCAAAGCTGGATTGAAAAGCCTTATTCCCACATTGGAAAAAAGCAAAAACACCAGCAAAGGAATAGAAATGCTACTTGAAAAACTGACTGCCTAGGTAGAAACCGTTAAGAACAAATTGGAGTCATGTTTCCTCTTCTGTTTTCCCAGTACAGAAAAGAAGGGCTAGGGGTCCATCTTACTGGTAATTTGGGTGCTCTGTATATGTGTTTCTTCTTTGTATAAGAATCTATTGATAAAATGATTTTTAAAATGGCCTTTTTAAGAAAAACATCTCAGCTTTCTCTTTTATCATATTGAATAGTAAGCAAATTACAATGTAAAAGGTTTAACAGTCATGCAGAGTGGGACCAACCGAATTTATATAAAACAGTTGCATGCATTGATTCAGGGGAGAAGACATCTTCAGTGAACAGTAGTCTGAGAGGGCTTCACGGAGGAGGAGGAACCTGAGAGTTTCCTGCTTCAGAGGAAGGCAGGATGTGGTAAAGAAGAGCCACGGGGAGTCCTTGGTGGGAGCAGTGAGGTGGCAGTCAGTGGTTTTGAACTGAACTTCAGAAAGGCTTGGGGCTTGTTGGGTACAGGCATGGGGATACTCTACAACCAGGACAGCTGTATTCCTAGCTGCCTTATGGGTTGGGTGCCATGTTAGATTTTGTTTGAAACAAGCCACTGCAGGAAGTTAAGATTTGTAGGAGGAAATGTGCTGAATTAATTAGAGGATTATAGTGGGTAGCAGTGTTAAGGTCATTGTGACAGGGGAAATCTTCCTGTCTTTGAAACTGGGCCTTCCAAGTAAATACCTCCTTGTAGTGAGAGTTTCTCTCTTGGGACTTTCCCTAAAGTAGTTGAGGCCTACAGGGTTTGAGTTAGAAGTATATGCAAATTTGTTAATAGTGCAGCAGTTGGAATTTAAGTACAAGTAGGATGTTTGAGTTTTAAAACTACACTTGGCTTCCAAGCAACAAAGCTTGGAAGGATTGGTAAACCTTGGAAGAATTCATAGCCAGGCTCATGTAGCCCTGCCAAGAATACCTTACTGCTTTCGAAACCGAGCCTTGGGGCTTCCTCTAAGTAGCCTGCTGTAACAGGACACCCACTCAGGTCTGTCACTGCAGTTACACCTCAGCTGAATGGCTGTGCCTTTCCTACCAGACCGCTGGGTCCCAGGACTACTCCCAACGGGTGAGCTGCCAGGACGTTACCTGCTGCCCTCTCCTGCAGGTGCACTGAACCCTGCAGGAGCAAAAGAGCCGATGCCTGAAATTCTCTTTTGGCATGGATTCTCCCCCTACCCCCACCCCGTACCCCCCCACACCACGACCCAGCCAGGCCTGAGGGTCGAGGTGGGACCCTTGGGGGGAACTGGGGGTGGTTTGGGAGACAATGGGGAAGAGCTTGCTTTTGTTTGACTGATATATTGTGTGTGTGTTTTCCGTATAAAGGGCCCATTTGGAAAGAGAGGGGGACAGAAATTCTGCTGTTTGTTCCATCTGTAAGACTAAAAAAATAACATCCGTAGTTTGGAAAGTTAGAATATTACGAAGCATATAACGAAAGAAGAAATGCTTCTTCTGCCCCACTCCTCCACACCCCTGCCTTGTCCTCCCCAGAAGCAACGACTTTCAGTTCTTTTTAGCTCTGCTAAGTTTTTAAATATATGATTTTTGTGGGTTAAAAAAAAAAACCTATCCGTTTTAGGCATTTTCTTTTAACTTCCCGTTATGGAAAAATACAGATTGAGACTCTTCACCACCACTGTCTCCCTACTTCTTTTCTTTCCATTTTCCCAGTAGAATTGCATCGTCTTTGATAAATTGACGTTCAGTTGATATGATTATGTTGACGTCAGTTGTTAAATGCTGAAGGAAGTAGTGAGCCGTCATGACATTTCCTATACCACTTTTTTCCTGGAATTAATAAATTGCCTCATTTATTTTTATTTGCTTACTTTGCTACATTCCTATAATTAATTTTTCTCAGACTGTCCATCAGAATTGCATACACTCTTCTCCAGTAGGCATTTTCCTCTCGTTTCAGGCTGGCAAGGCTCGCATGTTATTCTGGGGTCAACCCCTTTCCCGATGGCTCCAGGATGTCCCATCTAGTGTGCCTCCAGTGGGTCATAGAAGTGCTGAAATTTTAACAGCTTCAACCCTTTACTCCACCAGGCCATACAAACATTTCCCTTGTGTGGTTCATGCAAAAGAACACTGGTATGAACTAATCCCAGGGGCCCGTTCCTTAAGTTAGTGACGGATTTAGGAAGGAGCCTGGCCAATGGACCTCAGAAGAGAAGTATGTTCCTGGGAGAGGTTCCTTTGGTCTCACACCCACAAGGAACAGAGTCCCTTTCCTGCTGGCTGACTTTAGTATATGCAGAAAGCATACTGAGGATGGCTGAGCAAAAGGTTGAAAGAATCTGAAACTTTGATGTTGAACGGCTGAATAAATCAACTCCTGGAGCTGCCCTACCCCTGAACTTCCTGTTATGTGAGAGAATTAACTTTCATTTATCATTTAGGCCATTTTGAGCTGAATCTTTAGAAACTTGAAGCCAAAACTGTGCTAACCTGTCAGTGACTACTGACTTCCACACTATCCAGTACATCAGGTCAACTGGCAGACACCTCCGCTGGAGCCACCTGGCTTTCTGAGTGTCCTAAGAACCCGCAGCACAGCCATCCTCATCCCGGGCCTTCCCTTCATGTCTCCTATGGAAAGTCCATTCGAGGATCCCGTGCATTTCATTTTCTTGCTTAACATCCTCTTTTGAATGGGGCACAATCTGTAGTAGCATCCTGAGAAAGAATGCATATGAGGTAAAATTTTAAAGTCTGAATGTCTATTCTACCCTTTCACACCTAGTTTAGCTGGATATAGAATTCTAGTTTGAAATTAATTTCGCCTTGGAATTTTGAAGACATTGGTCAATATTTTCTTTGGCTTGCAGAGGTACTATGGAAGTCTAATGCCATTCTTATTCTGTCTTTTATATGTGGCCTTTTTTGGGGTGGGTTGTGAGGGGTTTCTCTGAAAGGTTTCAGGACTTTTCTTTATCCCTAGCCTCCTTGTATTTCAGGATCATGCGCATTGCTATGTGTCATGTGTGTCTGCTCTTTATTCTTTGTGCTGGGTACTTGAGGATTTTAGTCGGAGACGTGAAGCCCTTCCATTTGGGGTCTGTATCTGTATTGTCTCCCTAACCCCCCTCCTCCTCCAACCCTTTTTTCTCTGTTCTTTCTCGTTGAAACTCCTGTTTTGCAGATTTCGAATGCTGATTTTGATCCTGTAATTTTCTTGTTCAATTCTTTGGCTCTTTGTTTTGCCTTCTGGGTGAGGTATTTCCTCCACTTTCTCTGTCAGCCCTTCCATTGACCTGTTCTTTTCTTGTTTCTTGAATGAAGTATATCTTAAATCCCTGGGAATGTTGTCTTTTTTGTTTGTTTGTTCTACCTTGCTTTCTCTCTTGTGTCTGCACTTTTTGTTTATTTTGGTCTCTCATGTTTGAGACTTTCTGGGAGAGATCTTTGGCTCTCCTTTATATACTTAAGACATTTAAAACTCTTCAGAAAGGGGGCAGGCCCTTCTGGACTGTTGACTGCTCATTACACAGGTGACGAGGTATGGATGCTCCTGTTTCACTGGAATCCTCCAGATGTCAGGATCCATAGGCCTTGTGTCTTGGCCATTCTGTGCCTCTAGAGGGAAATCCACCTGGCAGCCAAAATTCTGGTTGCTCAACACTGTGTGCAGATTTTCATTAACCCACCTGCTTTGAGTACAGCACCTCTCCCTCATGTTCTCGTATACCTGAGACCCCCTTGTCTGAAGAAATCGAACCACTGTGAGTCCACAAAATAAACTCTCAGCCTTCTGCCAATGTGTGGAGTGGTGGTCAGCCAGTTTTAGCCAATCCCCCTGTTTTCCATCCTAGGCCTCACTCCAGCTTCCCCCAGTACTTAGCACCTCTACTTGCTGGGATTTTCTGTAGATCACAGTGAGAATTAACTCGCTCCTCTGCTTATACGTGGTATTCAGCTTTCTTGGCCCTGATAACTTTCTCCGTGGCTTCCTCTTTTTCCAGATATTTGTTGTTGTTCACTCACTGATGGCTTCTCTCCTGTTTGTTCCTTTCTTTGTTTTGACTTTCTACCATTTTAATTTATTCTTAGCAGAAATCAGTAAATGGTTTTAACCAAATTGAGAACAACCTACCTGGCTGAATGGAGGATGTATTTTCCATGGAAAAGTTTCCTGCTTTTGAGAATGTCTTTAATTTTAAAATTTAGCTTTTGTAGCTTTCAGATTGCACCCCGTGCTTTTCTCAGGGATCGATCTGACATTGCCTGGAATGAAGGAGAACGTGCTCCCCTTTAAGCCTGGGGTAATGTGTGTTTGCCTGATGGAGTAAGGCTTCCTGCTTGCCTGAACGCAAAGGATAGGCTCTTTAAAATATGTGATGGCACTTCTGTTTCTGTTTGCAATGAAATTTTCAAAAGGTTACATCTTAATTATAGCAGATTAGTCACTCTTAAGAGTACATCTTACAAAGACAAGAGTGTGTGTATATTTTTAGAATAATGGTTAAGAGAGTACAAGGTCTCAGAAAAAGCAGCAGCAGTTTATACTGAGCCACTAATCAAACTATTTCTAAAACTACTGAACTTAAATAAGCATAAAAATCTGCCACTTGAACTTTTTTCTCACCTCTGAAACCGTTTAACCTAAGGAAACAGGTTATAATCATCTCCATCTGTTAAGGACCGAATTCATCGCGTCCCCTTCAAGTGTGTGTGTGGGAATCCTAACCGCCACTCCCACTTCTGTACCGTACCTCAGAAAATGACTGCATCTGCAGATAGAGTCTTTAAAGAGGTAATTAGGGTAAAATGAGGTCTTATGGGTAGGCCCTAGTTCAGTATGGCTGGTGTCCTCGTAAGAAGAGATCGGGACACACAGAAAGAGAAGAACATGTGAAGGCAAGAGGGAAGAGGGCCATCCCCAAGCCAG
>NW_006791108.1:265416-291918 GCF_000442215.2 Lipotes vexillifer | reverse complement strand
TTTGTTTTCCCAGCCTCCAGAAGCCGTTTGAGGAGATAAATTGCTGTTGTTTTCGCTGCACAGTCTGTGATATTTGTTAGGCAGCCTTAGGAAACTAAGACACCTTTTCTAAATTCAAAACCTCTACCACCACAGTGCCTCCAAATTCCCTACCCTTTTTCCCGGATGAATTCTTAAGGGTTTAAATGAAGTCAACCAGTAGATATGTTCTTTGGATTGGTCTTTTATGAATGGTAACTAAATGGCCCGCTCTGCTCTGCATTCCAGAGTTTGCAAACAGACACTGATTGCTGTGGGCATGTTTGTACCCAAAACAGTGACTTGGAAGATAGTGCCTGATGTTTCCACTTGCATCCCTGTGAAGGAGTGGTGTTTGGAATCTTTCATCAAAATGATTTCTAATGTTTAAACATGGCCTCATGCCCCTTGCTGAATGTAAGTGGACAAAGAGAGCTCCAAAAACATGGTAATGAGAAATTTTGGTCCATGCTATCTTGTTTTTAGGGGAACTAATTCTATCTTGGGGGAAATGATTAGTTCTTCGTTGTGCCGATATGTGATATGTGGAAGGTGATAGAAATCTGGTAAGGTTATGAGAATCATCTGACTGTGCCCTTGATGACTATAATTAAGCATAATGAATAATTTAGATATTTTAAATGACTTCCAGATGCTTGAAAACAGACTTTCCTTTTAGATAGAAATCCTCTTGCATTTAAAACTCATGTTCTTATTGATAAACCTGCCAGTAAACACATTGACTTGCTGCTGTTACATTCAACAGTAGACAGTGATAGAAAGAATGAACATGATTTTTAAAGACCTGTGTAACAGCAAGGAAGTGCTTTTGAGGAAATGGACAAGTCTTGGGTATTATTTTTCTTGCCCAATCAACTCTTCTGCCCCATCTGTGTTGCTCAATACTTAAATCTAGCTCTAAACATAGATGTATTGAAACCCATTGCATCTGCGTGTAATACAACCTGGTGGACGTGTGTTTTGGTCTGGCTGGCACCTCTCTGGGGGCTCCCCTCCTCTCACGTTTCAGTCGTCCCATATGTGTAGGGTGAGCCCGTCATGACCTGCCTTCATCAGATGCACGTGACCCAGGTCTCCCAAATCACGGCACCATTCACTTGGCCACGATGATTAGTTAATGGGTAAAGTGCGCTTTTTAATAAATGGCATCAAATCAGAATCTGGCATGGGACCAAAACAAGAGCATTTAGAGCTCTGGGGCTTCACTGGATCACTGTGAGGTTTAACTCAACTAATTGAGTTTACATGTGAAAAGGACCTAGAACTGGGCCTGAATACACAGGTTGGGGCTCACTCCCAGGGCCAGGCTTTCTAGTGGCCAGGTAGAATTATGGGAGATTTGGAGATTGCTGGAAAGCTTTGTTGTCACAAAGCCATGACTTGGAAGTCAGAGTTCCCATTGTTGAGGTTTTTTGACATCAAACATTTCAGCAACCCTTGCCCCAAAATGCAGTATTGCACTTGCACTTTTGAGTTTGTGTTGGCTAAGAAGTCACATAGGAAGGTCTGTGAATTCATTTCCACTTTTAAATACATATTTTACAATCAATTTAAAGCAGCTGTGTACCTTTGAAAAGCCTTCACTCCATTTGTAGCTAGGGCTTGGGGCAAGGTAGGGTCTGCAGGCCCCTGCAGTCTCTTCTGCCCACAGGTTAGGAAGCAAGGGTGAAAGCACTTGAGCCCAAATTGGCTCCTTTTTAAATGCAAATAACCCTGATAGGAATAGCACCTTTAGCTGTAGCCTGTGATTAACACCTTCCTTTAAAGTCTGTCAACTTGTTCGGGTAGAATGCTGAGAGCTAGGCAGCTTGGAGAGGGAGTTGTTGCCTTGGGAAGGAGCAAGGGGTAATTTGAGGTCATTCACCTGGGCCAGAAAGCCTAGGAACAGCAGAGAAGTCCAGGGTTTCAACTTGCTTAGTGGTCTTGTCACGCAGAGATGGGTGTGAGTCAGCACCAGGAGACACTGGGCCAACTCCAGGTGATTGCTTTGTAGCGGAAGTTGCCTTGGATTTGTTTGAGAAGCTTGGACCCAGCGTGGGTTCTGCCACTTACTAGGCAGGTGATTTGGGTCCTCATTTTTCTCATCTACAAAACAAGCCACCTGCTTCACGTTCCCTCAATTAATAGACTTTTTTAAACAAGAACATTCACTACAAATGGGAGGGGTTTTTGACAGCAGTACCACGGTGAAAAGCACTTGGAGTTTGTTTTCAGAAGATCTGGCTTTGAAGCGCGGCCCTGAGTCTGACCAGGAATGTGAGTCACAGTCTTTAGAAACTTCTGCTTTCTTGTTTATAAAAATAGAGATAGTACCTGAAAATTTCAGAGGGTTGAGGTCAGAATCAAATGAGATTGTCTATGTGAAGGTGCCTTGTAAAACTTTGTAGGTGTTCATGGTTCCCCAGATAGATTGGATATTCTTTGCCTTGTTTGGTTCCCAAGTCACAGGGTTGCAGTGTGCCAGGGACTCGGCCAGAGGTGCAGGGTGGAAGAAGGGGAGAAAGGACCAGTAGTTCAGGCGAAGAACCTTCGGTGACTTAAGTTAATACAAGGAGTACACAGCCCTCCTCCACCAGGATTGTGGTGGGACAGGCAGTTCTGACTCACCTTAGAAGCAGGTAATACGTGGTACTTTGATTCTACAGGACAACAAATCCTGCATTTGGGCTAAGGTGAGAGCTCAGCAAAAGGCGTTTGAGGCCTGGACTGGGAATCGAAGGATTAGTATGGTAGAATGAAAGGAGCTTGGGATAGATGTGAGTTCTAACCCGCAACCCACCAGTAGATCAGGTGGTTTCTAGATGGGATGCTCAAAGTCCCAGTTTGCCCTGAGATGCCTTGGGAGCAGCACTGTGGTAGGAGGTGGGGGCAGAGCCGATGGGGCTCTTGACCAGCCACCTGGGCTCCAGTGAGAGCAGCCCCACTAATATCTGTTTAACGTGCTCAGATTTGGAGTTAGGTTTCTTTTTGTAACGGGGTTCTGCTGTTAAAAACAAACAAAAAGCTAGAAAACCACTGAGATTGAAATCTCCTGCACGGTGTCCTCAGTGCCACATGCAGTCAGCAAGCTGAGCCAGAAGGGAGGCATTAGACTGCAAGCAGATTTCCTGTGAAGCCAGCGAGGCTTAAGCATCTGGGCCGCTTGCTTGCTTGGCATTCCAAAGCCTGCTACATCATTTTGTATTCATAATTTAATTTTTTCTTAAGGGGAGATCCTAAATTGTACAGGCTTTAGGCCCCACGAATCCTTGATCCCTTGTGTTAGACGCAAGCTTCTTTTTGTTTTAGAAATTTAATTTACTTATTACTTTTGGCTGTGTTGGGTCTTTGTTGCTGCGCTGCGGGCTTTCTCTAGTTGCGGCGAGCGGGGGCTACTCTTCATTGTGGTTCCCAGGCTTCTTATTGCGGTGGCTTCTCTTGCGGAGCACGGGCTCTAGGCACGCGGGCTTCAGTAGGTGTGGCGCATGGGCTTAGTTGCTTGCTCCACGGCATGTGGGATCTTCCCGGACCCGGGCTCGAACCCATGTCCCCTGCATTGGCAGGCGGATTCTTAACCACTGTGCCACCAGGGAAGCTCAAGACGCAAGCTTCTTAATGTACAGACATCACTACACACCCATCCTAGTGAACTGAACATGCACCCTTAGAAAGAACAAACCAGCCATTTGGAATGGGGTGGGTGTTGCTTTGCAAGCTCAACTTCATTAAGTGATGGCAAAACCAGTGCTGTATTATTCCTGCTAAATGAGAATGGATATATAATATTGGTTATTGCTCATCTTCTTTCTTCACCACCACCAGCATTTTTATCAGAGTAGCATAGCTTTGAGGCTAAGAACGCATACTGTGTAACGATTCCCCATAGAATACTGTCATGTGATGTGTTGAACACAGTGCCTGGACATGAAAAGCACTCATAAGTTTTCGTTTTCCTTATTATCATCATTGGGTGATTAGTCGAGATAGAAACAACTAGTTTCCTATCTCAGTACCTCAGAAACAGAACGCCAGTTTTTGGCTGGGTGGACTCTGCCCAACTCAGAAACATTTCTGCCTTCTTCACAGAAAAGTTTTTTTGCCAATGAGATGTAAGAATAAATGTACTCATTCAGGAGGTCACGTTTAAGGAGAGAGTGCCCTCCTCTGGTCTTTTCTCTCTCTCTCACTCCTTTGAACTTAGATGTGATGGCTGGAACTTCAGCATCTGTATTGGAGCATGTGGACAAGGTTTTTACCCTATAGGCGTGTGAGCAGAAGGGAGCCTGTGTCCCTGCCAGCTTCATGGAGTTGCTATATTAACCTTGGACCACCAGCTCTCAAATGCTTTTATAAAGGCAGGGTTCTCAAATCACTTGGATGGCTTGTTAAAACAGATTTCTAGGCCCTACCCGAAAAGTCTCTGATTCAGTAGGTAATGGTTTGGAGCCGAAGCGTCTGCATTTTTAATAAGTTCCCAGGTGATAACGGATTGTGCTGGTTCCAGAAGCATGTTTTGAAAGCCAAGGTTTTACGCATTTAAGGAAATAAACTTTTCTTGTTTAAGCCCCTGTTTGGGGCTATTCTGTTATTAAAGTTGAGTCTTACACATTATTTAACTTTAGTAAGTAACTCTTCTTGCTCTGCTGAGTGCTGAGGAGCAGCAACACGACTAAAATGCCCCTCAGAGTGAAGCAGAGAGATGGGATGAACTGCACAAGGAGTTTTGGGCCTCTGCGTCGTTCATCTGTCAGATCAGTACTGAGCACCTAGTATGTGCTAGGCAAATAACGGAGACATGGTCATGATTAACAGTAGTTAACCTCTAGGATTTAACAGCTGATACTCATGTGGAAGTCCCGTTGAATCAGACTCATTATAACCAGTGTCTTGCAAGAGAGTGAAGAAATGAGCAAATGAATTCCCATCATTTGATAAGTCTGGAAACGGGGAGGGGCACAGGGCTGGAGGGAGGGGTCCTTAGAGGCCATCAGATGCAGTGGTAATCCACCTTACCTGCACATCAGAATCACCTAGGGAGCTTTAAAATACTGATGCCTGGGCCCCATTTCCAGGGATTCTGATTTGATTGGTCTGGGGTGGAGCCAGGGTACTGAGTTGTTGAAAGTTCCTGTGGTGATTTTAATAGGTTGAATAAGGCTGAGCTAAACCAACTCAGAGAGATGAGGTGACTGCCCCAAGGTGGCATAGAGGGTCAGAGGCAGGTCTCCTGCTACCCAGCCGAGTGCTCGTGAGATGTCTGGCTGGCCCCAGAAACCTGCTCGAGGCCAGGTACACGGCCAGGTTAATTCTCCTTCGCCTTTAATTGTCGGTGACATAGGCTGTGTGGCGCTGTAAGCGTGCATCTGCTCCCAGCTCGGTGACAGAGAGCTCGAGCTCGCTGCAACTCATCAGTTTCGCTAACAAGATTTTCCTTGGTGACAGCAAAACAGATCATTTTAATTAGCATTAGGTAATGAATTTAAGAGCCTTGAAGTAGTTCCAAAATCTCCCTTAACTTCCCTAAATAACATCATGCAGGAAGTACTCTAGGGGGATTTATTGTTGAGAAATATCTGTGGTAAGGACACAGCAGATGAGTCTCTTTGCATGGGATTATTTTCCCTGGTTTTACTTTGAACATACAAGACGGAACCACAGGCTGTCAAAGCTGCAGGGCCTGAAATGTCTTCTGATGTCCTCATCCCTTATCGGGTTTGCACATCTCCTTGTCCAGTTGTCCCCATGAGTTGGCTGTGACCCTGAGCTTAGACCTGCTAGTAACAGGGAGTTCATCCCCAATCTCCTGAGAAGCACCTTCCACTCAGAAAGTCCTTCCTTACGCTCAGCTGAGAAGGACCCCTATAACTTCCCCCCCTTGATCAATTCTGCTTTCTGGGAATTCACTCCCTGCCCTTTACCACCGGGGGAGCAGGACAACATCTCTGGGGGCATCTTAAGGGACTTGAATAGATGTTGTGTTGGGGATGAATACTGCTGCTGTTGGCCTCTGACTGAAGGGGCTGGGGAAAAAATGCATTGTCCTTTCTGCCCTGAAAGAGCTTGCAAGTGGATTTGCCCTCTCTTTAAATTTCTGTGAAATTGGCAGTGGATATTTTTGATTCACATCTCTCTCAAAGAGAAAAGGAAAAGAAAAATCTCGCCAAACTTTTAAGCCGTTAGGCATGGGAGTGCCCATCTTGCTATTACGGTGCTAGTGTCTCCTGGGTCATCTTCTGATTGATTTAGAAAGAGGGTGTCTCTTTTCCTTTCCTAATTGGCCTGACCTCACTGTGGAGAAGCTGTTGCATCCCTAGACCTTAGCTGCTCTCTGGTAACCTGAATCAGTAATGTGAAATTGCATGAGCCAAAGACTCTCAGATTCCAGTTTTCTTGACTCTTTTTTTTTTTTTTTTTTAATTTATTTTTGGCTGCATTGGGTCTTCACACGGGCTTTCTCTAGTTGTGGCCAGCAGGGGCTACTCTTCGTTGCGGTGCGTCGGCTTCTCGTTGCGGAGGCTTCTCTTGTTGCGGAGCACGGGCTCTAGGCGCACGGGCTTCAGTAGTTGTAGCACGCAGGCTCAGCAGTTGTGGCTCCCGGGCTCTAGAGCACAGGCTCAGTAGTTGTGGCACACGGGCTTAGTTGCTCTGCAGCATGTGGGATCTTCCCGGACCAGGGCTTCAACCAGTGTCCCCTGCACTGGCAGATTCTTAACCACTGCGTCACCAGGGAAGCCCTCTTGCCTCTTTTAAACATAAATTTCATAAAGTAAGATAATACAAGACTATTGCCTAGTGGCTTTTCTATGGGCCAAGATAAAAGTATTAATTTTGTTAAGTCTGTAGTTTAAAAAAGTAGACTTTTGGAGTTATTAGAGAATTATTGTTAGATGTACTGTACAATCACATCCCATGTTGAAGTTACGCTTGCTCTGACACCAACTGGAATACTGCTGTGTGCTTTTGGTGCTAATCACCCAGAGTTAGTGTCATATCCATAGACTTAAGGGCATGGTCCCCAACAAGACTGCCCTATCTTCAGATGCCAGCCACACTTTAGGAGTCCCCAGGCCACCCACACTTCTGACCACTGGCTGCAAATTCAGAAGTTGACACAACCCCTCAGGTTCAATAATTCACTAGAAGACTTACAAAACTCAGGAAAACACCATGCTGTGACTATAGTTTTATTGTGAAGGATACAAATCAGGACTACCCAAATGAAGAGATGCATAGGGCAAGGTGTGGGAGGGTCTCAAATGCAGAGTGTCTGTGCTCTCTCCTGGTGGGACACATCACTCTCTCAGTACCTCAATGTGTTCCCTAATCAGGAAATTACACTTAGCTGATCTCTAGAGTTTTTAGTGGGCACGATAGATGGAATCATTGGTTATGGGATTGGACTTAGTCTCCAGTCCCCCTCCCCTCCCTGGAGGTTGGGCTGGCTCCACGTCCCCAAACTCCAATCATGTAGTCTTTCTGGTGACCAGCCCCCATCCTGACTTATCTCATCTCGTAGCATAAACTCAGGTGTGATCCAAGAGGCTCATGAATAAATACATGCTCCGATTACTTGGGAAATTCTAAGGATTAAGAGTCTTTCTCCCAGGAAGCTGGGACAAAGCAAAGTCAAGTTTTTTATTACACAACAGGATGGTTTAACTAAATGTGCTTGCAGAGGAGTGGGAGGGAAGAGTGATTGTCACGCCCAGTGGGTATGTGCCCCAAAGTGAGTGTGAATGGGAGACTTGAATCAGTGGTGGTTTTATTTGGTTGCCACACACTTCTCAAAGGTTTTGTCATGCCAGTGTTTAAAAGATTGTGCTCTCTATTATGTTGTACATTATTAAATACATTGTATGTTTATACATACATATACAGGCACAAACCCATGATCTATATTAACCATTCTTTATAGGTAATTTTCAAGGTGGTTTTGGCTGCCTGTGATTTTTGCCTTACCGACTATAGAGTCTAACCTCCATGAGCTCCCTGATTTGAGTCAACCCATTCAAGTTGTTGGGCAGCCTTCAGGGTCAGGGAGTAGTTTCTTATGTTGAACCAAGTCTGTCCCCTGGTCCTGTGACTCTACCCTCTAGAGTCACACAGAGGACAGCCTCTGTTAGAAGAGGACTTTCAACACTTGAAAACAGAGATCCCATATGCTCCTAAACCTTCTTTTCTCCAAAGCAAACATTCTTTGATTTCTTCAGCCATTTTTAGTACATTCTTCTACATACATGGTTTTAGGACTTTCTCATGAATATTCAGTGGCCCTTGTAAACTGCAGTGCCAAGAACTGGATACAACACTCCGAGTAGTTAAGTAATTATAGAACAGCTCTTACATTTCCTGATTTGGCACTCTGTGCCCATTGATTCAATCATCCCGAGATTACACTTTTTTAGCTGAATTGTAATTTCTCAGTCTTCTTCACAGATCAAGTAAATGCACTTTGGACACACGTTCCTTAGATGCCCAGCATCCATCTCCCTCTCTCCTGGTAGCGTCATCATGATTTGGCTGGCTACTTCCGCATTCTCAGTCTCTATACCCAGAGCTAGGAACACAGCCCAGGACTGAACAATCAAAACACTCTATTCCCTTCATCATAGTGAGTGGATCGTTCGTTTAAATTATTGAGGAAGAGGGCCTCTCTTTCCACTGGCATTGCAATACCAATATGATAAAAGCCTTGAGTTACTACTGAATGAAGCCAACATGGAGGAAAGCAGAAAAGAGGGAGAGAGACTGAGTCTTTGTGACACCATTTGTGCCAGTGTCCAATTCTGCCTAAGGCTCTGACCTGGGCTTTCCAGTTACTTGAAATTGCTCTTCTTCTGTTTGTTTGCTTAAACCAATTTTAGCTTCAGTCAAATGAGTCCTAACCAATATACTGTTTTCTGTTTAGTGGTGTGGTAGTAAATGTTGAACAACCAGTTCTCGTTGGGAAGGGAAAGGAAAGGCCCTGATTTACAGTGCTTGCTCGTTTCTATAGTCTAAATACCCCGCTATGACCAGTTACAAGCTAACATGTCAACCTGTTCACAAATTTTCTAAGAATTTAATGATCTGTGCTCATAAGCCAGCTTCAGCACACTACGTCTTCTATATCTTTACTCAAGATATTAATAAAAATCTTGATCAAAACCAAACCAAGGATCAAGCTCAGAAGCCAACTAGAGAACTCTCTTCTGCTGTCCAAGTTGTTGTGGATACGTCAGTCAACATTCTCTGGGCAGAGCCCAGCAAGCTACAGATTTAACTCTTTTTACTAACATCCAGCCCATGTTTCTAAATACTTTGTCCACTGTTACGAGAAAATGTCAGGAATTCTGCTAATGGCACGTCCTCTACATTCTTGTATGTATCCCTCTGTGCTGTCAGTCCAGTCCTTGTAGGAGGTGGAGTCACCTTGTCGTGGCTTGCTTCAGTGACCCATGCTGCCTCCCGAAGACCACTGTTTTCCATTCTAAATGGCAAACCACCTGCTAAGCACTCTGGGGGAGGAGCTTTATTGCTTTTGCTAATTGTTTCTGGAACCTCTCCTTCTCCCCACTTGGAAAACTTGAACATGGTCTGTGTCCAGTCTTTCTTCACTTTCACAGATTATTTTAGGTGTGTGCCATGGGAGAAATCAGAAATGACTAGAGTTGGAATTTTGTCTAACCTTTATCATTTTTATTTTTGTAATTCTGCCAAAATCTATTTTCCCTCCATCAGATCTGCAATTTCTTATGGGTCTAGAAGCCTGCCTTATGGAAAGAAACTAGAGTTCTAATTGGTTCTTCAGTCCTGACATTTGTGTCTCTCTTAATAATGTTTGCTCTAGCCTTTTTGATAAGAAGCATACTTCCACTGGTAGAATTTTAGTTCCCTCTCCTTTTGCTTCACCCACATGTTCTTCATTGTGTCTGTTTCGGGCCTATGGATTTCCAGCTAAGTCTATACCCTCTTAACATTTCATATGATTCTTCTTACTCCGCTGTAGATATTTCTTTTCAATGATTCAGCTTTCCACGGGGTCATACTTTGTGAGATCCTCAACCCGCCAAGTTTCCTTGACACTTGTAAGACTGTAGTTCCCTCAGATTAAAATTCCGTGTTTGCCGTGGTCATTCCTTTTGTACATCATTATAAAGACATCTGAGGTCATCAGTGCTATAGCTGAACCCACTCTGTGGTTTCCTAGTGGGAATAGTTGCCATTTTATCTGGTTAGTTTTCTCTGTTGCTTTCATCTTTCAGTGTAAGGAACTCTTTTTCAGGTTAGGGATCATGAGTTAGCAAATGCATCCTTCCTGATCCCACGATACAGTGATACACCACATCCCTGGCCTGGGACTCAGTATTCTCCTGGCTTTACCATAGCCTTCCTAACCAAAATCCTGTTCCTGGACATCATCTTCACAGCCAGCTCTTCACTTCCCAAATCTTCGATACTCCACCTGTCCTTGGGGAAAAGGACATGAAAGTAAGACCTATGCCACCAAGTCCCTCAGTTGCCAAACTAGGACCAGCAGGGCCTAATGGCTATGGCATTCAAAAGGGAGTCATGTTCTTGGGGTCTAGTCCCACCTTGGCTACTCAGTGACCTTGGACAAGCCACTTTAAGCCTCTGGGTTTTGGTTTTTTTTTTGTTTTTCCTCTCATTCAATAGGTGGAAATAGTTGTCTCCCTGCCTATAGCTCAGGGTTGTGTTCAGAATGAAGTAAGATGGTGTGTGTGAAAGTGTTTGTGAACTGAGCATTACACACAAGTGGGCTTCTGTTAGTAACATTACCAAGGCTTCTTGTGAGATAATAGGATGTGAAATTGTTGAAGGTGAATTGTTGAAGGTGAGGATTATAATCAGGTTTTCTGTCTCCAGGCCAGTTCTCATTCTCCCACAGGAATTTTTGAGCAGGAAGTAAGGAAAGTGGAAAAAAAAACAGGAGTGGCTTTATTTGGGTGGTCGAGGAAATGTAATTTGAAACTTATGAAAAGTTGCAAGAATCAACATATACCCTTCACCCTGATTCACCATGTTTATTCACCATGTTTATATTTGCCCCATGTTCTCTTTTTTTCTCTAAACATATTTTTGTACATGTGTATTTTGGAACGATTTGAGAGTAAATTGGAGATACGACCCTTTATCCCTAAATACTTCTTTATCTCTTTGCTTAGACAAGGACATTTTCTCACAAAATCATAGTACAGTTCTCAAAATCAAGAAATATAACAGTGATGTAATACTAATCCACAGTCTATATTACAATCTTGTCAATTATCCCAGTAAGTTCCTTTATGGCTTCTTTTTTTTAGTCCATGGTCTATTCCAGAATCACATATGGCGTTTAGTTGTTATGCCTCTTTAATCTCCTTTAATCTGCAGTAGTTCTTCAGCATTCCTTTGCCATGATTGACTGTAACATTTTTGAAGAGCACAGAAGAGTCATGTCCCTCAGCTGGGGTTTGCCTGGTTTAACCCAGAGTTTGCTTTATCTAGGCAGGAGTAGCACAGAAATGATGTTGTGCCGCAGGTACATCAGGAGGCATCTTCAGTTTGTCCTGTTTTTGCTGATGTTCACTTTGACCTTTTGGTTAAGGAGGGTCTGCCTTCTGAACTTGAAAGCTACTTCTTTTTAAATTAATAAGGAATTTGGAGGAATGTATGCTGAGACTATGTAAATACTATGTTTCTCCTCAAACCTTTGCCCATGAGTTCTGGCATCCTTTGATGATTTTCTACCCCTACCATTTAAGTATAGCCAGATAATATTTGAAATATTCCCTGATGTATTTTTCCTTCTCAATAATTCTTCTTTGTTCTGTGTTCTTTCCATTGTTGGGACTAAGGCTCACTGCCCCAGGGAAGGGTGGATGCCGGGGACCTTTAAGAACAGAGTAAAATTCTTGACTTGTTCCAAAATGAGCTCTTGAAAGCCACAGCTGTCAATTTTAAGAGATGCATTTTTACAGGAAGAGAAGTGTTCCTTCTTCCTCCTTCCCTGCTTTCATTCTCACTTCTTTTAATTTTAAAAGGTTGGCTTTGATGATTAGTAGCAAAGCCTAACCCCACTGGATAATTAATTAGGAAAGAAACTTCAATGGATGCTAAAACCTGTTGGAGAATAGGCTATTTGCTTGATGTCAAAAGGATTACATCTCAGTTTGCTTACAGATTTCAAGGAGAAGATGGTACCTTTGAAGGAGAGATCTTGCAGTTGTCACTTTATCCAAGTAATAAAACTAGTAGCAAGACCACGTGACATTAAGTGCCTCCTGCTATGATGCTTTCTCACTGTATTTAAAATGAACATCACCTATGAAGTAATTTTGACAGAATGGCTCAATCTGAATCATCTAGTCTCTAGACTAAATTTCCAATTTATCATAAATACATGGGAGAGAGGAGCAGGTTAAATGACATCCCACTCACACACACAAAAATGGTCATGAAGAACCTAGGGGCAAGACGGGAATAAAGACACAGACCTACTAGAGAATGGACTTGAGGACACGGGGAGGGGGAAGGGTAAGCTGGGACAAAGTGAGAGAGTGGCATGGACATATATACACTACCAAGCGTAAAATCGATAGCTAGTGGGAAGCAGTCGCATAGCACAGGGAGATCAGCACTGTGCTTTGTGACCAGCTAGAAGGGTGAGATAGGGAGGGTGGGAGGGAGGGAGACGCAAGAGGGAAGAGAGATGGGGATACATGTATATGTATAACTGATTCACTTTGTTATAAAGCAGAAACTAACACACCATTGTAAAGCAATTATACTCCAATAAAAATGTTTAAAAAAATAAAATCAATTGTTAATAAATAAATAAATGATATCACAAGTAAGCTATCAGATGAATTCAGAATGTGCGATTTTTTTCCCCAATAGGAAAAAATAAAGGAGAGGGGGTTGTGCTAGACAAGATGATACTAAAGAGACAAAACAACCAAATGTAATGGTTAACCTTTATAAGATTCTGTTTTGGGTTTGTTTTTTAAGCCATAAAACAGGTTATTGGCATACTTGGAGAAATTTTAACATGGACTGGATATGAATTGCTGGAGTTGTGATTTATGAAATCATTGTCAAATTTCTTATATGTGATAATGTTACAGTAATTATACAGGAGAATTTATTTAGAGTACACATGCCAAGATATTTAGAGGTGTTGTGTCATTACTGTGGGGAGACAGTTCTTTATCAATTTCTGCACCATCTTGTGAGCAAAGTCACTAACAGCTTTTGTGCCAATCTTTTTTTTTTTAATAAATTTTTTTTATTTTAGACTGTATTGGGTCTTCATTGCTGCACGTGGGCTTTCTCTAGTTGAGGCGAGCGAGGGCTACTCTTCATTGCAGTATGTGGACTTCTCATTGTGGTGGCTTCTCTTGTTGTGGAGCACGGGCTCTAGGTGCGTGGGCTTCAGTAGTTGTGGTGCATGGGTTCTAGAGCGCAGGCTCAGTAGTTGTGGCCCACGGACTTAGTTGCTCTGCGGCATGTGGGATCTTCCCGGACCAGGGCTCGAACCCGTGTCCCCTGCATTGGCAGGTGGATTCTTAACCACTGCGCCATCATGGAAGTCTCACCAAACAGTCTTTGCAGTGACATTTGACTAGCAGAAAGCTTTGGAAGATAGAGTGTCTCTCTCTAAGTCAAAGGGAAAGGTTTTTTTTTAGAGTGTAGCATAATAAAAACAGAGTCCCCCTCTCGGGTAAAAGTCAAGCAGGTTTTCTTGCAGCCCATTATAAAAGATTTGAGCTTCCTGAGCTTGGAGTTCCTTAATTGTGACACAGACCCACTGTGTGTACAGCACCCCTCCTCCCAGGCTTCTCTGTGTTACCCCCCTGGGAACTGAGGGCAAGAGAAGCCAACGTGAACAAGAAGTTCATGCCACTTGCTGTGCTGAGAGTAGTAAAGTCCTTTGTCTCTGACACAGAAGTCCTGTGTCTTCTACCAGCATCTATAAAACTGTGGTTGTTAGGTTGCAGGCTGGGAGAAAGTCCTTCATATCTGATGAAGGACTTGTATCTAAAATATACAAAGAACTAATTCTTAAAGCTCAATAATGATAATAAAAAAAAAACCCCAACCCAATTCAAAAGTGAACAAAAGATCTGAACAGACCCTTCACCAAAGAAGATATACAGATGGCAAATATGCATATGAAAAGATGTTCCACATCATGTCATTAGGGAAATGCAAATTTAAACCACAATAAGATACTACTACACACCTATTGGAATGGCCAAAGTCCAAAACATTGACAACACCCAATACTGGTGAGGCTATAAGAAATAGAAACTCTCATTGCTGGTGAGAATGCAGAATGGTACAGCACTTTGGAAGACGGTTTGTCAGTTTCTTAGAAAGTTAAACAGTATTACCATACCATCGAACAATCACACTCCTATTTACTCAAACTAGTTGAAAACTTATGTGTGCACAAAACCTACACACAGATGTTTACTCAGAATTGTCAAAAACTGGAAGCAACCAGGAAGCCCTTAAATGGGTGAATGAATGTGCTACATCTATACAATGGGATACTATTCATCAACAACAAAAAAATGAGCTACCAAACCATGAAGAGACATAGAGGACTTTTAAATTCATAGTTAAGTGAAAGAAGCCAGTCTGAAAAGGCTGTGCACTGTGTGATTCCAACTATATAACATTTTGAAAAGACAAAACTGTAGACAGTAAAAAGATCCATGTTTGCTAGGAGTTTGGTGGGGATGGAGGGTGGGGGAGAGAGAGAAATAAATGGAGCTCAGGGGATTTTAAGGGCAGTTAATCTATTCTGTGGATAAATGACATTATACATTTGTCAAATCCCATAGAACAACACATAAAGTGAACCCTAATATGAACTATGGACTTTAATTAATAATAATATATCAATATTGGTTCATCAGTTGTAAGAAATGTACCACGCTAATGTAAAATGTTAGTAATAGGAGAAACTATGGATGGGAGAGTGGTGGGAGGGTGGCAGGAAGAGTAAATGAGAACCTTGTGTACTTTCGGCCCTATCTTTCTGAAAACCTAAATCTAACTTTTTAATAATTTTACTATTTGAAAACTGTTTTTACGTAATTAATGTACACTTTTTTGTTTATAAATGCCTGATTTAAAAAGAAAAAAAGAGTATAAAAAAAGTGTGACGAGAGAGTGCGTGCTAGAGTCATATATAGTAAAATGTTAACTGGCGTTGAATCTAGGTGGAGGGCGTGCAGATTTTCATTTTACTCTTTCTACTTTTCTCTCTGCATTTCCTAATGGAAGTGAGTGGACTGAGGCCAGATCTAGAGGACTGGAAACACTGAGTACGTGTCAGTGGGGAAATAGGTGGTGATACAAGGCCAGGTTTTCTGCCATGCAGGGGATGACAGAAACTCATTCTCATCTGGGCTTGGGTGGGGCTGATCCCTGAGAGGATTTAATGAGGAGAGTGAGGGTAAAGCACTGCTGTAGGTTCTTGAGAAGGACATCAACAGTCTTCTTACCCGATTGAGTCGGTACCTGATTGGGTTGAAGGGAACACGAAACCTCAAATAACTGATGACCTCTGTAGACAGAGAAAATTCGTATCTTGATTTCTAAGAGTGTATTTGAAGGAGACTGCAGGTGTCTTAGAGGAGCCCCAGATATGGGGGTACTGATCACAGCAAAATGGAAACAATGGCATGTTTAGGGAAGGAGCACGTAAGACGGCACTCCAGATCTGATCTGCTGTGATGCTGCAAGGGACAGATGGCAGCAAGAATGACTGTGGGCTGCCTGAGAGGCTTTGTGGTGGGCATGAGGTAGGCATGGAACAACCTACATCCACCAGAGGCAGGATCTCCGAGGACAAGGGCACCTGAACAGTGGATTCCTTAGGTTAAGAGACAGGGAGCAAAGAAAAGATGGATGACTTACTTCATTGGAGGATGCCTGCAGAGAAACAGCCATGGGTCAGGTGCCCACCCTGCCCCCATCCACCACGTCACGGTGTTAGTAACCTCCTGTGTGCCCAGGTGCCACTTTTAGGATGAGAGAAAGAAGGAGAATAATCCAAATTAATCAGTATTTTCCCACTTAGACTGGGTTTAAATCAGAAATGTATGAGTTACCTCAAATCAGTTAGCCAATACAGTGATGAAAGGAAAGCTACATTTAGCTACACATTAGCGAGCCTGAATCTGTGGGGAAAGATACTACATTTGTTTAAAATCCTGGACCAGCTTGTGGATTCTCACTGGGTCCACCTTTCTGTGGCTCTCTAGTCAGCTAAATTCTTAAAATGTATAAAATTTTAAATAAGTAAAATAAAAAATTTTGACTGTTCCTGTTGGTCTGTATGACTGTCATGGAGTAATGTTTGTGTCCCCTCAGAATTCATATGTTGAAGCCCAAAGCCCCACTGTGGCCATATTTGAAGAAAAGTGATTAAGGTTAAATGGGGTGGTAAGGGTGGGGCTCTGAGCTGATAGGATTAGTATCCTTATAAGAAGAGACTTTATTTATTTTTATTTTTTATTTTTATTGGAGTATTATAGTTGTTTTACGATGTTGTGTTAGTTTCTGCTGTACAGCAAAGTGAATCAGTTATACGTATACATATATCCACTCCTTTTTAGATCTCCTTCCCATTTAGGTCACCACAGAGTGTTGAGTAGAGTTCCCTGTGCTATACAGTAGGTTCTCATTAATTACCTATTTTATACATAGTAGTGTATATATGTGAATCCCAGTCTCCCAGTTCATCCCACCCCCTCTACTCTCCCTTCCCCCCTTGGTAACCGTAAGTTTGTTCTCTACATCTGTGACTCTATTTCTGCTTTGCAAATAAGTACATCTGTACTATTTTTTTAGATTCCACATATAAGTGATATTATACGATATATTTGTTTTTCTCTTTCTGACTTACTTCACTCTGTATGACAATCTCTAGGTCCACCATGTCTCTGCAAATGGCACTATTTCATTCCTTTTTATGGCTGAGTAATATTCCATTGTATGTATGTACCACATCTTCTTTATCCAGCTCTCTGTTGATAGACATCTAGGTTGTGTCCATGTCCTGGCTATTGTAAATAGTGCTGCAGTGAACACTGTGGTACATGTATGCTTTTGAATTATGGCTTTCTCAGGGTATATGCCCAGTAGTGGGTCATATGGTAGTTCTATTTTTAGTTTTTTAAGGAACCTCCATACCGTTCTCCATAGTGGCTGTATCAATTTACATTCCCACCAACAGTGCAAGAGGGTTGCCTTTTCTCCACACCCTCTCCAGCATTTATTGTTTGTAGATTTTCTGATGATGCCATTCTGACCAGTGAGGTGATACCTCATTATAGTTTTGATTTGCATTTCTTTAGTGATGTTGAGCATCTTTTTATGTGTTTGCTGGCCATCTGTATGTAACAAGAGAATTTAGAGAGATGTATTTTGTTATAGCAGTTCAAGCAGACAAATGCAATAACTAAAAGCAGTCACTGATGTGATTCAAAAGGCTTTAAAACATATATATATATATATATATATATATATACACACACACACATATGTATATATACTTCTCTGTAGATTTTCTTGAGGGAACAGCAAAAGGAGGACAATATGGCACAGTAACAAAACTAAAATCTTCTCCTGTGATTGTTCCCTCTTTTCAAAATCCCACATCTCCTGGTAGGTCCCCAGATGTCTCTTCTCCCCTTTCTAAACTGCACTATTCAATATAGTATCGACTAGCCAGATGTGACTTTGAACACTTGAAATGTAGCATGGCTGATTGAGAGACTGATTTTTTTTTAATTTTATTTAATTTTAACTAATTTAAATTTAAAGACCAAAGCAGTGTAAAACATTTTGCCATTAAACACGAATGTATTGTTTTAGTAGGACTAAATTTCACTTTAATTTTTGCATCACTTAATATATTATGGTTGCAGTGTGTAGACTGGGCACTTTGGGTTTTCTGGTGTTATACACGAGCGTATCGCGATCTAGTCAGCGACAGTGGATTGTGTCAGTTCAGCTGATTTTTTTTCTGTGTACTGATATAGTGTAATTTTTTGAACATTTTATACAGACCACGTGAGTTATAGTAATTCCCATGTAAATTGGGATTGGTAATTCAGCTGAAATGCTTATTATTTTTGTTATAATTCAGTTTTCTAATTAAAGTAATACATGTAAAGAAATTTTTTTACTTTAAAAGAAAGTTGTACTATTGATGCAGGATTGAATGGAGATAGAGAAGCTAGGACTATGATGTCTTAGTCTGTTTGGGCTGCTATATCGAAAATACCACAGACTGCGTGGCTTAAACAGAAAACTTTCTCACAGTTCTGGAGGCTGGGAAGTCCAAAATCAAGGTGCCGGCAGATTTGGTGTCTGGAGAGGACCAACTTCCTGGTTCATAACAGCTTGTCTTCTGCCAGTGTTCTCAAGTGGCAGAAGGGGCAAAGGAGCTCTCTGGGGTCACTTTTATGAGTACTGATCTCATTCATGAGGACCCCACCCTCATGATCTAATCTCTTCCCAAAGGCCCCCCTCTCCAAATACCATCACATTGGGGATTAGATTTCAACATGTGGATTTTGAGAGGACACAAACATTCTATAGCGTATATTAGAAGAGTTTTTTTTTTTTTTTAAAGACTGGAAGGAGGTATGTTGTAGATTTCACATAGAATGGCAGTTGCAGTTTCCTACAGCAGAACAAAATGAAAAAGGTGTTTGTTGTGTAAAAAAAACATTTTAAGTCAATAATAGTGAAATTTCCTGTCAAGAGTCAAAAAACAATCTACAGGATTAGTCACCTGAAATCAAAATTAAATGTTCAAAAAATTTTTAAATAATTTTAGACAGGATTTGAGCTTGTAACTTTGAATTCTTGCATGTGCATGTACACACACATACAACTATTTTTAGATAGATGGTAAAAAAAAAAATACTATTTCAGTTATAGAAACTTTGTTAGAAAAGTATGAGAAGCCTGAAAATATTTTACAAAAGTTAAAAGATATTGAATTAAACAAAGAATTGCCCATAGAATTCAAGACCTTTTTAATAATATCAAAGATCAACTAATTCAAAATTTGAAAAATTGCAAGCACTTTACTTTACTTTTAGATGAATCATGTGATATGAAAGATACTGTCCAGTGGTACTTTGGGTACATTTTATATCAAAGGACTTCCAAATTTATGGAGAAACATCAATTTGTGACTTAAAAGTTTATGGTATACTAGAGTCTGTCACACAGAGTGAAGTAAGTCAGAAAGAGAAAAAATACCGTAAGCTAACACATATATATGGAATCGAAAAAAAGAAAAGTGGTTCTGAAGAGCCTGGTGGGGGCAGGACAGGAATAAAGACACAAACATAGAGACTGGACTTGAGGACACGGGGAATTGGAAGGGGAAGCTGGGATGAAGTGAGAGAGTGACGTGGAGATATATACACTATGCACTTTGGGTTTTCTGGTGTTATACACGAGCGTATCGCGATCTAGTCAGCGACAGTGGATTGTGTCAGTTCAGCTGATTTTTTTTCTGTGTACTGATATAGTGTAATTTTTTGAACATTTTATACAGACCACGTGAGTTATAGTAATTCCCATGTAAATTGGGATTGGTAATTCAGCTGAAATGCTTATTATTTTTGTTATAATTCAGTTTTCTAATTAAAGTAATACATGTAAAGAAATTTTTTTACTTTAAAAGAAAGTTGTACTATTGATGCAGGATTGAATGGAGATAGAGAAGCTAGGACTATGATGTCTTAGTCTGTTTGGGCTGCTATATCGAAAATACCACAGACTGCGTGGCTTAAACAGAAAACTTTCTCACAGTTCTGGAGGCTGGGAAGTCCAAAATCAAGGTGCCGGCAGATTTGGTGTCTGGAGAGGACCAACTTCCTGGTTCATAACAGCTTGTCTTCTGCCAGTGTTCTCAAGTGGCAGAAGGGGCAAAGGAGCTCTCTGGGGTCACTTTTATGAGTACTGATCTCATTCATGAGGACCCCACCCTCATGATCTAATCTCTTCCCAAAGGCCCCCCTCTCCAAATACCATCACATTGGGGATTAGATTTCAACATGTGGATTTTGAGAGGACACAAACATTCTATAGCGTATATTAGAAGAGTTTTTTTTTTTTTTTAAAGACTGGAAGGAGGTATGTTGTAGATTTCACATAGAATGGCAGTTGCAGTTTCCTACAGCAGAACAAAATGAAAAAGGTGTTTGTTGTGTAAAAAAAACATTTTAAGTCAATAATAGTGAAATTTCCTGTCAAGAGTCAAAAAACAATCTACAGGATTAGTCACCTGAAATCAAAATTAAATGTTCAAAAAATTTTTAAATAATTTTAGACAGGATTTGAGCTTGTAACTTTGAATTCTTGCATGTGCATGTACACACACATACAACTATTTTTAGATAGATGGTAAAAAAAAAAATACTATTTCAGTTATAGAAACTTTGTTAGAAAAGTATGAGAAGCCTGAAAATATTTTACAAAAGTTAAAAGATATTGAATTAAACAAAGAATTGCCCATAGAATTCAAGACCTTTTTAATAATATCAAAGATCAACTAATTCAAAATTTGAAAAATTGCAAGCACTTTACTTTACTTTTAGATGAATCATGTGATATGAAAGATACTGTCCAGTGGTACTTTGGGTACATTTTATATCAAAGGACTTCCAAATTTATGGAGAAACATCAATTTGTGACTTAAAAGTTTATGGTATACTAGAGTCTGTCACACAGAGTGAAGTAAGTCAGAAAGAGAAAAAATACCGTAAGCTAACACATATATATGGAATCGAAAAAAAGAAAAGTGGTTCTGAAGAGCCTGGTGGGGGCAGGACAGGAATAAAGACACAAACATAGAGACTGGACTTGAGGACACGGGGAATTGGAAGGGGAAGCTGGGATGAAGTGAGAGAGTGACGTGGAGATATATACACTATCAAATGTAAAATGGATAGCTAGTGGGAAGCAGCCGCATAGCACAGGGAGATCAGCTCAGTGCTTTGTGACCACCTAGAGGGGTGGGATAGGGAGGGTGGGAGGGAGGGAGACGCAAGAGGGAAGAGATATGGGGATATATGTAGACGTATAGCTGATTCACTTTGTTATAAAGCAGAAACTAACACACCATTGTAAAGCAATTATACTCCAATAAAGATGTTAAAAAAAAAAAAAGTTTATGGTGTAGATATTTTAAAATCTTTCCCATCTGTCAAAGAAGACCTTCCGCCAAATAAAGTTTATTTTCTATCATGATGGATAGTGTTTCAGCCACGGTAGGTCAAAAGTTTGGCTTCACTGTAGTTTTAATATAAGAGATGGATGGTTCTCTTATTGCTGAATTCTACTGTACCGTGTTGACAGTGCTGAACTTTAAGGCCTGTGTTCCTGGAAAAGGCTACTGTAAAGGACTCCTGTTGTCACACATTCTGAGATAAGACTTACCTCCACCCTCAATGACTAGGACTCCCTTATTACCTGGCTGTATAACCCCCTTTGCTTTCTCTGAGGGAAAATAAATGTGTTTTTTTTTTTCCTCCAAAGAAAAAGAAAGGGGCCTTAATTTTTTTCCTTCATAATGAAATGTCACAAAAATTTACTGAAAGATATAAAACTCTTCAATATCCAAAGGGTAGTACCCCACTGCATCTTCATCCAATAAGATTTGGCATTTCTATTAACGAGAATCATTTGTGTTTTATTAGACCTCCAGAAGTTAACTTCTCTCTCTACGGAATGTAAAATAGTCAGACAGTGGAAGGCACAGACCTCTTCAGAATCAGATAACCCTAGAAAGTTCCTCTAAATACTTAACGTTCTTTTGAAAAGACACTCAATAGTCTTTTTGCCCATTACAAAAATTTTCACAATTTTTTCTAGCATGTTTAAATTGTGTGGATTTTAAATCTGCAAGGCAAAATTCTGTATACCAAGAACTTGGTAGAGAATATAAACATCAACTGTCTACTATCCAGTAGTTAGCAAATAAGAGAAATTTTATATAATCTCTCTCTCTCTAAATATATGTATATATATATATTTACACACATACATACCTACATAGGGGTTCTTAGACAAAAAAAAAAAAAAAAAATTTCCATTCATTTTTCTCAAAGACAGATAACATAGACTTGAGCTTTGGAGCTAGACAGGCTTCCCCCAGAGTGTTCTGTGTCTGGAGCACAGTGTTTCAGTCCCTGTAGAAATATGTTTACTAACCTGTATCCTCAGCTCACACCTAGGGACATCACTAGAAGCAAACATACAAAATTGACATTATGTGACTTGTAGGGATGTCTTGCACTAAGATACACACTTAGGTCCAGCTGCCAATGCCTTCAGCCCTATCTATTCCATCCCTGAAAGACTTTAAATGCAAACAGAAGACTCCCATCCCTCTACATTTAAGCTCCCACCACAGGGAAGGGCATGTTCCCCTTTTCTGTCTTTTCCAAGAGTTCCTGTGAATCATAATTTCTGAGGATGGGGGCCCGGCATCAGTACTTTTAAAGATCCCAGTTGATTGTAATTGGTATTAAAGGATGAACAGTGTTGCATTTAGATTGTAAAACTTCTCTGAGGACAAAGGTTTCTTTGTTACCCTTAATCAGGACACATTCTATAAAGTTAAGGAAGTGTGATTTGATCAAGGGGAGAGTTATAAGATATTAGAGTCAAAGGGAATTTGTGGTCCAGAAGGGACAAGGGACTTGTCCAAAATCATCCACTCAGTGGTAGAGCCAAGAATAGTTGGTGTGGTAGGCAGAATTTTAAGCTGGTGCCTATGACCTTTGCTCCTTGGTGTCACTTCTGTGACATGACAAAAAGAGACATTACCCAAGTGGGCTTAATGTCATCCCAGGAGCCCTTTAAAAGCAGAGCAGTTTCTCCAGCTAGTGGCAGGAGAAGACATCAGGAAAATTCAAGTATGAGGCAGTTTTTACATGATGGCAGTTCTCTGTTGCTGAGAATGGAGGGGGGCCTTGTAGAAGAATCTTTTAATATTGTGTGATATAATAAGAAGTACATATTTTGTTTTCATCCCTGATTCCTAGCAAAGAGCTCTTAGAAGCGTTAAGGGGTGAGAAGAATGTCTTTTGTTAATCATAATAAGCTCCTTTCAGCCACACCAGAGGTTATGCTAAGGACATGACTCTTGGTGGGCCCTTAGATAGCATCAGGATGCTGGTTGGTTCCTCTGTGATTAGAGGGTTGGTCACTAATGGTCAGTGATTTAATCAACTACACCTCTGTAATGAAACCTCCATAAAAACCCAGAAGGATGGGGTCTGGAGAGCTTCTAGGCTGGCGAGCACATCCACATGCTGGGTGGCTGGCTCACCCTCCAGAAGCTCGTGTGCTCAGGGCTCTTCTGGAGTTTACCCTATATACCTCTTCTGGCTGTATGTTTTTATCATTTTTATATCCTTCATAATAAACCAGTAAACATAAGTAGTGTTTCCCTGAGTTCTGTGAGCTGTTCTAGCAGATTATCAAACGTGAGGTGGGAGTTATGGGAACCCCCCAACTTTATAGACAGTTGTTCAGAAGTACAGACTGCCTGGGCTTGTGACTGCTGTCTGAAGTGGAGGTATCTTATGGGGCTGAGCCCTTAGCCCGCAGAGTCTGTGCTAACTCTGGGTAGGACAGGAATGAGACCCGTAGGTCATCCAGTTGGGGTACCCAGAGAACTGGAGAATTGCTTGGTGTAGAAAGCCAGTTTCTCCATTTCATATCAGAGGTGCTGTCAATAAAAACAGATAACAGGGCTTCCATGGTGGCGCAGTGGTTGAGAGTCCGCCTGCCGATGCAGGGGACACGGGTTCGTGCCCCGGTCCGGGAGGATCCCACATGCCACGGAGCGGCTAGGCCCGTGAGCCATGGCCGCTGGGCCTGCGTGTCCGGAGCCTGTGCTCCGCAACGGGAGAGGCCACAACAGTGAGAGGCCCGTGTACCACAAAAAAGAAAAAAAACCAAACAGATAACAAGCCTTGAGGAGCTGAGAGTGATCCCTAACTAACAGCCAGGACAAAGCCAGGAACCTTAGTCCTACAAAGGCAAGGAACTGAATTTGGCCAACAATCAGAATGAGCTCAGAAGCAATTGATCCACAGAACCTCCAAGTAAGAGCCCATCCTGGCCAGCATCTTAATTTTGGCTTTGTGAGACACTAAGCAGAGAACCCAGCCAAGTCCTTCTGGGCTTCTGACCTACAAAACAGTGAGATAATATTGCTTCAATCTCCTGAGTTTGTGGCAATTTGTTATGTAGCCAAAGAAATCTACTACGCTTGGGTCTAGGGGCCTCTGCCTTCACAGCATTCAGCATCTTCACAGACTGGCAGGAAGCTGGTCCTTTTGCTTCCCTTGTGAGAGCCCAGTGGTTTAGAAAGGTGAAGGAATTTGAGTTGAGTTGTCATCTCTGCTAATGAAAACCCCACTGCCATTGTGGAGTGGCTACCAGGAACCAGGCCTTGTAATGCTTTTCATTGGTTACTTGCTTAATTCTCAGCCACTGTCCATAAAGTGTATGGAATTTCCCATTTTACAGTTAAACAACCAAGGCCCAGCCCAGTAAGGCAAGTAAGTGGCTCAAGGTCACGCTGCTGGTAAGTGCAGAGGTTCATATGAGGTCTGTCTGACCCCGTGGTTTTGTGCTGATGACACCAAATGATTTCGTATTAGTTTCCTAGGGCTACTGTAGCAGAATACCACAAACTGCATGGCTTAACAGAAATTTATTGTCTCCCAGTTCTGGAGGCTGCAAGTCCGAGATCAAGGTCTCAGCAGGGTTGGTTTCTTCTGATGGCTATGAGGGAAGGTTCTGTTCCATGCCTCTCCTTTAGCTTGCTTCTGGTGGTTTGGTGACAATTGTTGGCCTTGGCTTATAGAAACATCACCCCGATCTTGCCATCTCATGGCATTTTTCCTTGCGTGCATCTGCTGTGTGTTCAAATTTCCCCTTTTTATATGGACGCAGTCATATTGGATTAGTGCCCACCCTAATGACCTCAACTTGATCACCTCCAAAGACCCTGTTTTACATTCAATGACCCTAGGGGGAAGGACTTCAGCATCTTTTGGGGGGACGCCATTCAACCTGTTACAGATCTCAACTGCAGTTCTTCAAGAGAAGCACACCTGTCTGCAGATGTTTGTTGCCTTGCCCCATTAATCCTAGAGTTGGAGATTGAAATCAGTACCCGAGCCCTAGGCAGAGGGATTAAAGGAAGCTCTGGGTTTCTTTTCCTGCCCCTTTTCAGTAAGTCTTCCTGTCCCTTATCACTCCATCCCATGCCTTCCGGCAGTCTCAGCCTCCTCAGATCCTCGTGAGAGGAAGTTGTCAAACCCTCCCGACCTGTTGCCCCTGCTTTGTGGTCGAATCCTGCTTATTCTCAGCGGTGTTGCCTAGAGGCTGCCAGTTCCCACCGGGTGAGTCCTGCTGGTGGGGGAGGGATTGGGTGGGTGGGGGTGTTTCAGGGCATTGATGGGGGTTCCTGGGAGGACAGTGACAACTGGGCACAGGCCAGAAGTCAGAAAACACCTGATGCCATCACTTTTCTTGCTTGTTTCTTCTTTTACTGGAGGTGAGCGTATCAATAGGAAAAAATACCGTCTGTGAACCTTATACTGTAAGCCAGGCTCTGTTCTAGGGACTTTAGATACAAGATCTCACTTTATTTTCCTTATGTTACTCAGTGTTTTAGAGTTTGCAAAGTATTTTCTCATCTGACCTTTACTGCATCCTTTTGAGAGAGTAAAATAGATTTTATTTCCATCCTGTGGATGGGAAGTTGCTAGACTGATGTCACAGCATACATGATACAGGTAGGACTGAAACCTAGTTCACAGAGGCAGCCAGACTTCCTCATGGGAGCAGCTAAGGGTCTTACTCCAGAGGAGGTACGGTATTCCCTCCTGTTGTCAAGGAACCTTTGAGAACTTGCGTCCTTCTAAGTCCCCTGTGGAAGATGGCCATCTCTACGAGCCCTGCCCCATCCTGACATTCATATGTGCATCCCTCTCTCACATACATCCATGCAGGCACACACATGAGCCTTGTGATCTTACTTTTGGGAAGAAACCATGACCTGGACTCGATAAGCTCTCTTGAGGGTTCTACTGGGTTGGCCAAAAAGTTCGTTCGGGTTTTTTGGTACCATAAAAACCCCGAATGAACGTTTTGGCCAGCCCAATACCTCCTCCCCAACAGTGTGTACCACCCTCTGCTCCCAAGGGAGACATCCAAGGGAAGCCTCAGCACAGTGCAGTCATAATTCCTAGCTGGAGTTTCTGTCTTGCGTCTTTGCTACCTATTCTTCTTTTGGGGAGCACAGGGCTGGCATACAGTAAGTACTCTATGAAGAATGATGATGGTCCGTGTTTATGTATTGGCAATCTGTTGCTACATAACAAATTACCCCAAATTTAGCAGCTTGAAAAAACATATATGTATTATCTCCTAGTT
>NW_006791108.1:263499-265406 GCF_000442215.2 Lipotes vexillifer | reverse complement strand
AGGAATGCAGGCAAGATTTAACCGGGTGCTTCTGGTGTCGGCTCTCTCATGAGGTGGCCATCAAGCTGCCACCCAGTCCTGCAATCATCTGGGGCTGGTGGGTCTGCTTCCAAGCTCACTCCTGGGGAGGGCTTGTTAGCAGGACTCACTTCCTGTCTGGCTAGTGGCTGGATACCTCACCGCACAGGCCTCTCCACCGGCTTCCTGCTTGTCCTCAGAGCACGGCAGCGGCTTCTTCTAGAGTGAGTGATTTGAGAGACAGCCCAAGACAGAAGGGGCAGTCTTCTGTTACTTAATCTCAGGGGTGACATACCATCACTTCTGCCTGTTCTACAGATCAGCTCTGGGACAGTGTGGGAGGGGCCTAGGCAAGGCTGTGGATACCGAGACGTGAGGTCAGAGGGAGCCGTCTTACAGGTGTGTTTTCACAATTTGTCGACACAAATATTTTTCATTTTCCAGAGAATTTCTCATATGTTATCTCATTTTTTTTTTTTTTTTTTTTTTTGCCATACGCGGGCCTCTCACTGCTGTGGCCTCTCCCGTTGCGGAGCACAGGCTCCGGACGCGCAGGCTCAGCGGCCGTGGCTCACGGGACCAGCCGCTCCGCGGCATGTGGGATCCTCCCGGACCGGGGCACGAACCCGTGTCCCCTGCATCGGCAGGCGGACTCTCAACCACTGCGCCACCGGGGAAGCCCTGTTATCTCATTTTTTAAAAACTTTTTTTTCCCATGGTTTTTTCTCATTCTCCCAATAACTTAGAAGCCTCTCAAGGGAAGGGAATGTCATCTTTCTAGACTGCTTGCTCCTTGCTGCACCCAATCCTCGTAATCCATACTAGTAAATAAAACAAAATAAAAATAAAACAAGCTTCTGTGGATTTGGAAAGAGGATTCATTGCATGAATTAGGTAGGCTGCTTTTCATTCTCGACCTCAATTTTTGCCTCTGTCAAATGGGGTACAGAGAAGAAAGGGTTGGACTGGATGTTTGCTAAGGACCCTTCTAGCCCCAAGGGTTTTTTTTCTAAAGTGGATGGGACTATCCCCATTTGACAGATGCAGAAACAAAGGCAGAGAGTTGGGGAGGTGACCCAACTTGCCCAGCGCAGTCCTGACAAAGCTGGGAGCTGAACAGCATTCTCAGGACTGCTGGGACTGGTTAAATCTGGGCCAGCCAGCCCTTTACCTTTTGTCTTACTACTAGTATTTCTAGTACTACTAGTACCATTAGCTCTACAACCACCACCACCTCTGCCATTTATTCAGCATCTGCTAATTGCCATGTCCATTTCAAGGGTTTATATTATTCATAAGTCACAATAATCCCAGGCCATAGGAATTGTTCCCATTTCACAGGGAAAAAACCTAACCCTCAGTGAGTTTTACCCAGATGATTGGCCCTAAGTCACCAAGGGATGAGTGGAAAGCAAGAGGTCGACATTTGGAGGCTAGGTGGAGGATAAAGGGAAGCAGGACACACCAGACGCAAAGTGACGTCATCGAGCCACCCGCAATGTCTGGCAAGGCAGCTGTACCACAAGCAGCTGCCACCACCCCATGCTGAGAGGGTGATGTGACCCCCAGGGACACCTGTGTGGAGGATGCTGGGACTCCAGAGCTATCCGATTGTCTCAAGTGGGTGGACTGCTACACTCGGAGCCAAGTACAGGATGGGGAAGAAAATGAAGCATGCGTTCTTCACACAGAATGTGGTGACTCCCGAGCTGCAGAAGCAGCCGTCAGAGTGGCGGGGCTGGAGAGAGAAGTGCGGACTCTGAGTGCGCTCTTTCGGCAGCCGGTCCACAGCTCCCGAGTCTGCCTTAGGACACCATCTAAGACTCAGGGGTTTCCTTGCAGAACCTAGGCCTCTCTCTCCCCATCTCAGGAAATTCACCTGCTCTTTC
>NW_006791108.1:247363-263376 GCF_000442215.2 Lipotes vexillifer | reverse complement strand
CTTTCCCTGGGTTTAGGCTGCTTATAGGCCAACGTCAACTCCAGACCCTAGTCTCCGGTGCCCTCCAGTTCACCACAATCTCGCCTTATCCCTTAATGTGCTCAGGCCTGCCAAACAAGGGCCTGAGTAGCAGCCTTGAAAACTTCTCAAAGCAGTTCCTGATTCTCCCTGGGACCAGGAGCTCAGAACACAGAGGGCTGCTGATTCACTTGAGAAATTGTTAGGGTTAAGGAGGACAAAATTACCTTGTTAGGCTTTGGAGTCTCTTCCAGCAAAGAGAAGACAAAACATAATACCTCATTACATCATCCTTCATTGATTCCTTACAGGAGCCCTGTGTACCTGGTAGTATTCTCCCGATTTACTCACAAGAAACTGAGGCTCAGAGAGGTTAAATAACTAGCCCCAGGTTAGACAATTAATGAGCAGCAGAGTCAGGATTTGAACTCAGGTATGTGCAGCCTGAGCCACAGGCTGTGGGCCTGATAGCAGTGAGCACCTATCACATGCCGGACTAGATGCTTCCTGCCATTGCCTAATTTTAAGCCTTGCAATAAGCCTGTGAGATGGGTATTTGGGGGCCATATATGGATGATAAAACTGGCTCAGCAAGGTTAAGTAACTTGCATGAGGGCACAGAGCTTAGCCTGTCAGGAATCAAGAAGCATTCGGAATGCCCTTGTTGGGCCTTCCTTCCTCCAGTTTTCAGGGCCAAGAGCGAATCCCAAGCTCTAGGTGCTCCAGATTAGATCACCCCTTATGGAGACATCACGCCTGCATCAGTAGGAGTGCTAGGTGGATCCAGGACGGCCCGTCCCTCCCGCCTTCCACACTCGCAAATTCATCACCACTGCTCCCCTGAGACCAGCAGGACCACCTTCCTGTTCATCCGTGTCACCATAAGATGCCTAGGACTCCTGCGGCATTACTCAGCCCCTAGACTTTCGTTCTGACACCCCTCTTTTTTTTAAACATCTTTCTTGGAGTATAATTGCTTCACAATGGTGTGTTAGTTTCTGCTTTATGACAAAGTGAATCAGCCATACATATACATATATCCCCATATCTCCTCCCTCTTGCATCTCCCTCCCACCCTCCCTACCCCGCCCCCTCTAGGTGGTCACAAAGCACAGTGCTGATCTCCCTGTGCTATGTGGCTGCTTCCCACTAGCTATCTCTTTTACGATTGGTAGTGTATATATGTCCATGCCACTCTCTCACTTCGTCCCAGCTTACCCTTCCCCCCTCCCCGTGTCCTCAAGTCCATTCTCTACGTCTGCATATTTATACCTGTCCTGCCCCTAAGTTCTTCAGAACCATTTTTTTTTTTTAGATTCCATATATATGTGTTAGCATACGGTATTTGTTTTTCTGTCTCTGACTTACTTCACTCTGAATGAAAGTCGCTAGGTCCATCCACCTCACTACAAATAACTCAATTTCGTTTCTTTTTATGGCTGAGTAATATTCCATTGTACATATGTGCCACATCTTCTTTATCCATTCATCTGTTGATGGACACTTGGGTTGCTTCCGTGTCCTGGCTATTGTAAATAGAGCTGCAATGAACATTGTGGTACATGATTCTTTGTGAATTATGGTTTTCTCAGGGTATATGCCCAGTAGTGGGATTGCTGGGTTGTATGGCACTTCTATTTTTATTTTTTAAGGAACCTCCATACTGTTCTCCATAGTGGCTGAACCAATTCACATTCCCACCAGCAGTGCAAGAGTGTTCCCTTTTCTCCACACCCTCTCCAGCATTTATTGTTTCTAGATTTTTTGATGATGGCCATTCTGACTGGTGTGAGATGATATCTCATTGTAGTTTTGATTTGCATTTCTCTAATGATTAATGATGTTGAGCATTCTTTCATGTGTTTGTTGGCAGTCTGTATATCTTCTTTGGAGAAATGTCTATTTAGGTCTTCTGCCCATTTTTGGATTGGGTTGTTTGTTTTTTTGATATTGAGCTACATGAGCTGCTTGTAAACTTTGGAGATTAATCCTTTGTCAGTTGCTTCATTTGCAAATATTTTCTCCCATTCTGAGGGTTGTCTTTTCATCTTGTTTATGATCTCCTTTGCTGTGCAAAAGCTTTGAAGTTTCATTAGGTCCCATTTGTTTATTTTTGTTTTTATTTCCAGGACTCCAGGAGGTGGGTCAAAAAGGATATTGCTGTGATTTATGTCATAGAGTGTTCCGCCTATGTTTTCCTCTAAGAGTTTTATAGTGTCTGGCCTTACATTTAGGTCTTTAATCCATTTTGAGTTTACTTTTGTGTGTGGTGTTAGGGAGTGTTCTAATTTCATTCTTTTACATGTAGCTGTCCAGTTTTCCCAGCACCACTTACTGAAGAGGCTGTCTTTTCTCCATTGTATATTCTTGCCTCCCTTATCAAAGATAAGGTGACCATATGTGTGTGGGTTTATCTCTGGGCTTTCTATCCTGTTCCATTGATCTATATTTCTGTTTTTGTGCCAGTACCATACTATCTTGATTACTGTAGCTTTGTAGTATAGTCTGAAGTCTGGGAGCCTGATTCCTCCAGCTCCGTTTTTTTTCCCTCAAGATTGCTTTGGCTATTCAGGGTCTATTGTGTTTCCATATAAACTGTGAAATGTTTTGTTCTAGTTCTGTGAAAAATGCCATTGGTAGTTTGATAGGGATTGCATTGTATTTGTAGATTCCTTTGGGTAGTATAGTCATTTTCACAATGTTGATTCTTCCAATCCAAGACCATGGTATATCTGTCCATCCGTTTGTATCATCTTTAATTTCTTTCATCAGTGTCTTATAGTTTTCTGCATACAGGTCTTTTGTCTCCTTAGGTAGGTTTATTCCTAGATATTTTATTCTTTTTGTTGCAATGGTAAATGGGAGTGTTTTCTTGATTTCACTTTCAGATTTTTTATCGCGAGTATATAGGAATACCAGAGATTTCTGTGCATTAATTTTGTATCCTGCTACTTTACCAAATTCATTGATTAGCTCTAGTAGTTTTCTGGTGGCATCTTTAGGATTCTCTATGTATAGTATCATGTCATCTGCAAACAGTGACAGCTTTACTTGTTCTTTTCCGATTTGGATTCCTTTTATTTCCTTTTCTTCTCTGACTGCTGTGGCTAAAACTTCCAAAACTATGTTGTATAAGAGTGGTGAGAGTGGACAACCTTGTCTTATCCCTGATCTTAGAGGAAATGGTTTCAGTTTTTCACCATTGAGAATGATGTTGGCTGTGGGGTTGTCATATATGGCCTTTATTATGTTGAGATAAGTTCCCTCTATGCCTACTTTCTGGAGGAATTTTATCGTAAATCGGCGTTGAATTTTGTCAAAAGCTTTTTCTGCATCTATTGAGATGATCATATCATTTTTCTCCTTCCATTTGTTAATATGTTTTATCACATTGATTGAATTGCGTATATTGAAGAATCCTTGCATTCCTGGGAGAAACCTCACTTGATCATGCTGTATGATCCTTTTAATGTGCTGTTGGATTCTGTTTGCTAGGATTTTGTCAAGGATTTATGCCTCTATGTTCATCAGTGATGTTGGCCTGTAGTTTTCTTTCTTTGTGACAACTTTGTTTGGTTTTGGTATCAGGGTGATGGTGGCCTCGTAGAATGCGTTTGGGAGTGTTCCTCCCTCTGCTGTGTCTTGGAGGAGTTTGAGAAGGATAGGTGTTAGCTCTTCTCTAAATGTTTGATAGGATTCGCCTGTGAAGCCATCTGGTCCTGGGCTTTTGTTTGTTGGAAGAGTTTTAATCACAGTCTCAATTTCAGTGCTTGTGATTGTCTGTTTATATTTTCTGTTTCTTCCTCGGAAGGTTTTGCTTTTCTAAGAATTTGTCCATTTCTTCCAGGTTGTCCATTTCATTTGCATAGAGTTGCTTGTAGTAATCTCCCATGATCCTTTGTATTTCTGCAGTGTCAGTTGTTACTTCTCCTTTTTCATTTCTGATTCTATTGATTGGAGTCTTCTCCCTTTTTTTCTTGATGAGTCTGGCTAGTGGTTTATCAATTTTGTTTCTGTTCTCAAAGAACCAGCTTTTAGTTTTATTGACCTTTGCTATCATTTCCTTCATTTCTTTTTCATTTATTTCTGATCTGATCTTTATGATTTCTTTCCATCTGCTAACTTTGGGGGTTTTTTTAATTCTTCTCTCTCTAATTGCCTTAGGTGTAAGGTTAGGTTGTTTATTTGAGATGTTTCTTGTTTCTTAAGGTAGGATTGTATTGCTATAAACTTCCCTCTTAGAACTGGTTTTGCCACATCCCATAGGTTTTGGGTTGTCATGTTTTCATTGTCATTTGTTTCTAGGTATTTTTTGATTTCCTCTTTGATTTCTTCAGTGATCCCTTGGTTATTTAGTAGTGTATGGTTTAGCCTCCATGTATTTGTATTTTTTACAGATTTTTTCCTGTAACTGATATCTAGTCTCATAGTGTTGTGGTCAGAAAAGATACTTGATACGATTTCAGTTTTCTTAAATTTACTAAGGCTTGATTTGTGACCCATGATATGATCTGTCTTGGAGAATGCTCCATGAGCACTTGAGAAGAAAGTGTATTCTGTTGTTTTTGGATGGAATGTCCTATAACTATCAATTAAGTCCATCTTGTTTAATGTATCATTTAAAACTTGTGTTTCCTTATTTATTTTCATTTTGGATGATGTTCATTGGTGAAAGTGGGGTGTTAAAGTCGTGTTACTGTCGTTTTCCCCTTCTGTGGCTGTTAACATTTGCCTTGTGTATTGAGGTGCTCCTATATTGGGTTCATAAATATCTATAATTGTTATATCTTCTTCTTGCATTGATCCCTTGATCATTCTGTAGTGTCCTTCTTTGTCTCTTGCAATAGTCCTTATTTTAAAGTCTATTTTGTCTAATATGAGAATTGCTACTCTTGCTCTCTTTTGATTTCCATTTGCGTAGAATATCTTTTTCCATCCCCTCACTTTCAGTCTGTATGTGTCCCTAGGTCTGAAGAGGGTTTCTTGTAGACAGTATATATACAGGTCTTGTTTTTGTATCCATCCAGCTCATCTATAGCTTTTGGTTGGAGCATTTAATCCATTTATATTTAAGGTAGTTTTCATTATGTATGTTCTTATTACCATTTTCTTAATTGTTTTGGGTTTGTTATTGTAGGTCTTTTCCTTCTCTTGTGTTTCCTGCCTAGAAAATTTCCTTTAGCATTTGTTGTGAAGCTGGTTTGGTGGTGCTGAACTCTCTTAGCTTTTGCTTGTCTGTAAAGGTTTTAATTTCTCTGTCGAATCTGAATGAGGTCCTTGCTGGGTAGGGTAATCTTGGTTGTAGGTTTTTTCCTTTCATCACTTTAAATATGTCCTGCCACTCCCTTCTAGCTTGCAGAGTTTCTGCTGAAAGATCAGCTGTTAACATACAAGGGAATCCCTATAAGGTTATTTGTTGCTTTTCCCTTGCTGCTTTTAATATTTTTTCTTTTTATTTAATTTTTGATAGTTTGATTAATATGGGTCTTGGCATGTTTCTCCTTGGATTTATCCTGTATGGGACTCTGCACTTCCTGGACTTGGTTGACTATTTCCTTTCCCATATTAGGGAAGTTTTCAAACATAACCTCTTCAAACATTTTCTCAGTCCTTCTCTTTTTCTCTTCTTCTGGGACCCCTATAGTTCGAATGTTGGTGCATTCAGTGTTGTCCCAGAGGTCTCTGAGAATGTCCTGAATTCTTTTCATTCTTTTTTCTTTATTCTGCTCTGCAGTAGTTATTTCCACTATTTTATCTTTCAGGTCATTTATCAATTCTTCTACCTCAGTTATTCTACTATTGATTCCTTCTAGAGAATTTTTAATTTCATTTGTTTTGTTGTTCGTCATTGTTTGTTTGCTCTTTAGTTCCTTTAGGTTATTGTTAAACGTTTCTTGTATATTCTCCATTCTATTTCCAAGATTTTGGATCATCTTTCCTATCATTACTCTGAATTCTTTTTCAGGTAGACTGCCTATTTCCTCTTCATTTGTTTGGTCTGGTGGGTTTTTACCTTGCTCCTTCATCTGCTGCATATTTCTCTGTGTTCTCATTTTGCTTAACTTACTGTGTTTGGGTCTCCTTTTCACAGGCTGCAGGTTCGTAGTTCCCGTTGTTTTTGGTGTCTGCCCCCAGTGGCTAAGGTTGGTTCAGTGGGTTGTGTAGGCTTCCCAGTGGAGGGGACTGGTACCTGTGTTCTGGTGGTTGAGGCTGGATCTTGTTTTTCTGGTGGGCAGCACCACGTTCGGTGGTGTGTTTTGGGGTGTCTTTGACCTTATTATGATTTTCGGCAGCCTCTCTGCTAATGGGTGGGGTTGTGGTCCTGTCTTGGTAGTTGTTTGGCATAGGGTGTCCAGCGCTGTAGCTTGCTGGTCGTTGAGTGGAGCTGGGTCTTAGCATTGAGATGGAGATCTCTGTGAAAGCTCTCGCTGACTGATATTACATGGGGCCGGGAAGTCTCTGGTGGTCCAATGTCCTGAACTTGGCTCTCCCACCTCAGAGGCACAGGCCAGACACCTGGCTGGGGCACGAAGACCCCGTGAGCCACATGGTCTATTTTGGAGGCTGAGAAGTACCTCTGCAATCTGGAGGCCCAGGAAAGCCGGTGGTGTAGTTCTAGTCCAAGACCCAAGTCTGAAGGTCTGGAGAAACAGGCCGCAAGCAAGCTTCCAGGACAAAGAGGCAGTACTCTGACACCCCCTTTTCTGACCCCATCTCTTCTCCTTTCCGAATTCTACAGCACTTCCACTCTGGTCCCTGGAACTAGTGTCAATCATCAACAATTCCCCCTGTACCCTTAGCCTTTCCTTTGAATATTGAATGCTCTCTCTCCCTAACTGTATTATATGTTTTGCAGTGGGGGCACCATTGGATGAGACAAGTCTTCATCTTGTGGGACTATTCTATGCTTTGCAGAGCATTTACCATGCTTGGTCCACCTGCACACTAAATACTAGTGAGATGACAATGAACCTCACTGCTACCTGACTCTCCCCTGCGGATCCTGTTCTCCTGCACTCCTCTCAAGTGGTGATGATTTTCTATCCAACAGCCCTTACCGACTGGGCCTGTCCTCCTTGCTCCTTCTTGCTGCTTCCAGATCATTCTGCCTTCCTCCTCCCTAACTGCTCCAAAGCAAATTTGAATTGCAAGTCGTCAGACCCCCTTTTCCTTCTTAGCACAATCATCTACTGATCTCCAGGCCCTCTTCTAGTCCCTTGAAGAGGGGGAGCTGGCTCCCTCTCCAAAACCTCTCTTCTCCAATTTTTGGTGACTGTAGTATCTCCATAGATGAAACTTCCAATACTCTGTCTCTCGGGTCCTTCATATCATCTTCTTTAATGGTTGTATCTTCTATCCTATTTGAAACACTCACTCACCTGGTTTTATTCCAGAACGTGTCATTAAGGGAACTGCAGCCTTTCCCTAAAGTCAGTTTCAACTGTCCCACTTTTTGTTCATCACTTTCTATTTTCCAGTTCACTCTAGTGTCTGAACTTCAAAAATCCTTCTTTCCCACCAGGACCTACACTGCATGGAACCTTCCACCTTTTCCTTGCTTCTCATGCCCTCACTAAGTATACTCTTGCCCCAGGGCATTTGCACTTGGGGGCTGCTCTTCATTAGACACCTACAGGGTTAAATCCTCACCTCCTTTTAAAGCTTTGCTTCAGTAGCATCCCTCACACTGAGGCTTCCCCTGATCATTTTATTTAGAAGTGCCCCTCCCCCCAGTACTGCTACTCCTTATCCTCTAATGGTTTATTTTTCTCCGTTGTACTTATCACTAAGATACCATATATTTTCATTTTTATTTATTTCTCTGAGGTGGAAGTTTTATGAGGGTGGAATTTTGTTCACTGTAAACCAGTGCCTAGAACAGTGCTCGGCACATATATGGTTATCCGTAAATATTTGTTGAGTGAAAAAAATGTGCTAGGGCTGCATTCTAAACCTAGTCCAGATGGACTACAAAGTTCCTCCCCACTACTCTGTGTCCTTTCAAAATGAACTCTGGTTATGAATTGGACTGTGGGACTAGTGACTTAGTAGCTTTTCTCGGGATGTGGGTGGGAGTATAGGAAAAGGAACACCATAAAACACCCAGATGTGGGCAATTGGCAATATGGTACCAACTAAAATTTTAAGAAAAGATGAAAGTTCAAATGGATTGCTGATCTCATGAAAGCACAGAACCAGTCCCACTGCTATTTTACTCTGTTCCTACTCTTCTTTTTTTTTTAATTAAAAAAATGTTAATATACTTTGTTATTTTTATTTTATTTTATTCTTATTGTTTTTATTGGAGTACAGTTGCTTTACAATGTTGTGTTAGTTTTTGCTGTACAGCAAAATAAATCAGTTATATGTATACATACATCCCCTCCTTTTTGGATTTCCTTCCCTTTTAGGTCCCCACAGAGCACTGAGTAGAGCTCCCCGTGCTATGCAGTAGGTTCCATTAGTTATTCTGTTTTATACACAGTAGTGTCTTCAATCTCTTTCCCTTCCTGACTATCTTAATCTCCTTCTCTTCCCCTATTCTATTTAACTTTTTATTTTTCTTCCCTCCCTTCCTCTCTGCCTCTCATTTTCTTACCTCTTACTCCTTGACCCCTTTTCTCCTCTTTTTAGCTTTCTCAAAGAACAAAGTGAATTATTTTTTTGGAAAGAATTTTAATTTCCAAGGTGTGGGAAAAATGAAATTGTCCCCCTTCTGGAGGTTCCCTTGAGCATCCTGCACTTTGATGAAATAAATGGCCTGGAGGAAGACTTGGTGGGTGGAGGGTAGTTGGTGGGTCTGTCGGTGCTTGGGTTCTCTCCCTCCCTCCCTGTTTGGCCTCTGCAGCTCTAGGGAGATGGACAGGGCAGGGCAAACTTACCACTGGCCCCTGGCCCTGTGCTACTTATGAAATAGAAATAAATGACAACCTAGGGATGTTGAAGAAAGTTGAACGAGGGGCGAGGGAGCAACCCCTCTAAACAGTGGATCTTGAAGCTGGTAGAAAAACATGATCCTTTTCCTGAATGCCAACTTTTCATTTCCATGGATGAGTTGATCTAAGGGAGGCTGGTTTCTCTCCTCCTTCCATGAACTAGCCTCCAACAGTTTCAAGTGGTGGCACCAGGTGTGTATATCTGATGGTGGGACACCCGCCCCACCAGTGGGAAGTGGAGTGACCAGGAAAGTGCACGGCACAGAACTTGTGGTCTTCATCAGAAAGTGTATGTAGCAGCATGGAAAGAACAAGGACTTGTTTCTGGCATACTTGAGCTCAGATCTTTGCTGTGTTATTTTCTACCTCTGAAACCTTCGTCATGTTACTTAACTGCTCTGTGCTTTAGTTTCCCCTTCTGTCAAGTGGAGATCATAGCCATCCCTACCTCACTGGGTTGTTGGAAGGACTGGAGATGATACGTGATAATGGTGATGAGGACAGTGATGAAGATGAACGTGAATTTGGACATTTACTCTATGCCAGAATTGTGCTATGTGTGCACATTTGTTCACATGAAGTGCCCAGAACAATGTTTGGCACATAATGGGCATGTAATACATTTTATTTTTAAAAATTAATTAATTAATTAATTTATGGCTGCGTTGTGTCTTCGTTGCTGCGCCGGCTTTCTCTAGTTGTGGAGAGGGGGGGCTACTCTTCGTTGCGGTGCGTGGGCTTCTCGTTGCGGTGGCTTCTCTTGTTGGGGAGCACAGGCTCTAGGTGCACGGGCTTCAGTAGTTGTGGGTCGTGGGCTGTAGCGCACATGCTCAGTAGTTGTGGCGCATTGGCTCAGTTGCTCTGAGGCATGTGGGATCTTCCCGGACCAGTGTTCAAACCCGTGACGCCTGCATTAGCAGGTGGATTCTTAACCACTGCACCAGAGAAGTCCAATACATTTTAAATAGCATTACTATCCAGCACTGTGTAAGAGAGTAACAAAATGACTTTGGGGTATGTGAACCTTTAAGACGTGAAATATTTCAAGTCACTTCTCTCTTGTGAGGTGGAGAAGTTTCAGCCTCCCCGGAACCTTGATATGATAGAAAGCGGTATTTATCTAGGCAGATTAGGTTACGGCTGCAGAAAGAAACAACTGCAAAATCTCAGTGGCTTTACCCAGCAAAGGTGTACTACATGTCAAGTGGGGTCAGCCTAGGGTTCTGCTTATCATTGTCACTCAGAGCTGTGGGCTGATGCATACTCCATCTTGAAATCTATTCCCGTAATCACCAAGACAGAAAAAGGGAAGACTGGAATACAGAGGCAGAAGTCAAATGCTTCTGTCCAGAAGTAATACATGTCTCTTTTGCTCACATTTACTTGGCCAAAGGCAGACACTTGGCCACACAAAACCTGAATGTGGTGGAGCAGTGCAAGCTACGATGCATATATTCCATAAGAATGAAAATATTTAACAGCTCAATGACATGGACCCTAATGACCACCATAGAAGGGCATGCTCTGGATGGTGGATGTAAATGGAATTGTTCATGAGGAACGGATAATAATTAGAGCTACCATGAGTTGAGCACCTAGCATATGATAGACTGTGCCAGGGACTTTGCATTCATATATCAGCTAATCCTCCCAAAGAGGTCTTACTAATCTCATTATTATAATGTGGGAACTGAGGCTCAGGGAGGTTTCCTTACAATGGCATCATAGGTATTAAGGATAGAATGAACACAGTCTGCACAGGTTTTCTGGATTATAGGGAAATCCTTAAAAAAGAATAGTGTGCTAGGAGAATACTGAGACTGATTTCTAGCTCCACTTTCTAATTTTTAAAGTCTGAGCATCTGTGAGGATGGCAAACAGGTCTTGAGTGTCAACTCTGACAGATTTGTGTTGGCTACCGGAGAGCTGCAGTGAGAAGGTTTTCTGATGCGAAAGAGGAAAGTGATTGATTAACAGTGTCTGCTGTGGGCATAGGAACGAGGGTGGCCGCGTGAGAAACAGATGTTTGCCATCTCTGGGCATGTTTCTTAAGTTCCCTGGGTTTCAGTTATATCACTTAGAAAACAAGGCTAATAAAACTTGTGTGAGTGAAGGTAGTAGATTGGCCCAGATGGTTTCTTGATGTCTTCAGAGGGCACCAAAACATCTGTTCCTAGCTGCATATATTCCAACTTATTTTATGTACTCTGTTCCATCATGTAGTCATGAAACTCTATTTGTATGTGTGGGGTGGGTTCGGGGAAGGGAATTCAACAGGCTGAGTCATTGAAAATTACTCCTAAGGAGAGCAGAGCTGGAGGCCTTTGACAGGAAGGATGAGTCATTGGCAGTTAAGGGAGCCCATCGTCACTGTCCTACAAACATCTGTAAGCTGGATATGCCTCCTGTCTTTAAATCCAAGGGCTCTGTTTCTCAATCTGGGGTAATATGTCGGGGAGATATGAATCCTCAGGTAAACATGCTTCGTCTTTTCAGTGGTGATTTGGGGAATAGGACCAATATATTTTTCTCAAGATAGACAAGGTGTATTAGTCAGGATCCAGATGGAAAATAGACAAGAGACTCAAAGTGTTTAAAGAGATTTTGATAATGATTCTGTTAAAAGATATGCTGAAGCATGCTAAAAGTATAAGGGTTATTTGAGTAAAAATAGATTTGAATTGAGCAGGGCCAAACCAGAAATGTTAAGGAGCCTTCCACCAATAGGAGCTAGAGAAAAGACTTTTATAGGGGAAAGACACACACATACATACACATATATATGTATGTGTATATCGATAGCGGAATATTACTCAGCCATAAAAAAGGAATGAAATTTTGTCACTTGTGAACATGCATGGACCTGGAAGGTATTATGCTTAGTGAAGTAACTCAGACAGAGAAAGAAAAATACTGTATGTTTCCACTTACTTGTGGAATCTAAAAAATAAAACAAATGAACAAATATAATAAAATAGAAGCAGACTCACAGATACAGAGAACAAGCTTGTGGTTACTAATGGGGAGAGGGGTGGGTGGAGGGGCAATATAGGTGGAGGGGATTAAGAGGTACAAACTACGAGGCATGAAATAAATAAGTTACAGGGATGTAATGTACAGCACAGGGAATATGATTAATATCTTATAATAACTTTGTGTGGAGTATATCTATAAAAATATCAAATTACTATGTTGCACACCTGAAACTAATATAATAATACAAGTTAACTATACTAAACTAAATAAAATAAAAAATTTATGTCCTGAGTCACACTAGCCACATTTCAAGTGCTCAGTAGCCGCACATGGCTGGTGGTTACTAGTACTAGTGCATAATGTTTCCATCATCACAGACAGTTTTATTGGAGAGATTGGTCTGGATTCTTGTGCACAGCCCTGATGGCTAGGGGGCTGGCAAAGGGATTCAGAAACTGTCTTCATCCACTGAATCCTCTCCCCGATGACAAGTGACCCTCTCCGGGCTTGTACAATTTTTCTATACATCCAGCAAAATAGTAACGCTGATGATAATTGCAGCCACATTTATTTAGTTCTTAATATGTGCCAAATAGTGTGCTAAGGGTTTTAAATACATTATGTCATTTAATTACTACCGCAACCCCAAGGAAGACACTATTACTATCTCCATTTTAACAATGCGGAAACTGAGGCTCAGAGAAATTAAATGACCACACAACTATTCAGTTTTACTGTATGAAACTGCCAATATTCATCTGTTTGTTTGTTTGTTTTTTAAGAAAATAGCAATTTTATATGGTTCAACCTCATAGTAAATGGCAGAGCCAGATTTCAAACCCAGTTCCAAAGACCTTGCCAAGGCCAGTGTGGCTAAGCCTCTTTAAGTGACCACCTTGAAAGGTGCTTCTTGCTGTTGAAGGATTAAGCGAAATAACGTTGATTCTGTGCCTGGTGCACAGTTGGGCTCATGAAATGCTACTTCTGTTCGTTTTAACGCCTTTCTGTCAGTCTCTCTCGGGAGGCAGGGCACAGCTGTCTGAGCAGATGGGACCAGTAAGACTGGAAGGAGATGGCCGCTGCTATTGACCAGACCCCGTCCCAGGGACGTGGACAAGTTCATCTTCCTTACCAAGGCCTCCCCCGCCCTTCCCTCCACTGCTTCCCACCCCTGTCTCTCAGGGAGTCGATTTTGCTCAGGAGGTCAGGGTCATTTTCTCTGGGTCTTGAGCAGAGGGAGGGGTGATGGACACTGGTCCTTCCTGTTCCCTGTGTCCTCAACAGCCCCAGAGGATGCATTTCATCAACAAACCCCTCCCAGGGAAGGGGTGGCTGCTGCACTGAGAAGGTCAGTTGGTACTGTAAGCTGTGCTCCAGATCTCCTGCATGCTGTAACTCTGTTTTCATGATTGTTTCTGGCAAGGAGCCTGATTTGAAATTCCTCCCTCTCGTATTTGGCAAGAGGGGAGAAAACTCCCCCTTGGCTGAGGGGCCTGATGTTTGGGTGGGGTTTAGGACTTGGGGGTGATTTCCATCCATGTGAGTAACCTTTGTCTCTGAAAAACAATAGTATAGTGTTGCTGGATTTAGCAAATGAAGCTACTGCACACCCACTTAAATTTGAATTGCAGATAAACAATAGATAACTTTTTAGTAGAAGTATATACCATGCAATATTTGGAACATCTACTAAATATTATTTGTGATTTATCTGAAATTCAGATTTACCTGGGCATCCTCTTTTATCTAGCTGCCTTCCAACAGTAGGGCTTCTGTCCATCCTTTAGGTACCAGGTCATTTATAACGATGTTAAGGATGCTTAGGACTTAGGAGATCAGGAGATCTAGATCTAGTTCTCACCAGGTGCACCCTGCTTTCATATTCAGAGCTCCTGGCGGGAGCGGCAGAGTGAAGTGATTTAGACTATAGTTCTCAGAATGTGGTCCGTAGACCAGCAGCAGCAGCAGCAGCAGCATCACCTGGTACTTAGTAGAAAGGCACATCCTTGGGCTCCACCTGGACCTCCTGAATCAGCCAGTCTGGGGGTGGGGCCTGGCACTCTGTGTTTAACAGACCCTGATGCAGTCTGAGAACCAAAAGTTTAGATTTCGAGCAAGAGCTTTAGGGATCAGACAGACCTGGGCTCAAAGCTTGGTGCTACCGTTTACTGGTTGTGTGAATTTGGCCTAATTACTGAACCTCTCTGAGCCTATTTCTTCCTAAATAAAAAAGGAATATGATAACTTATTTAGGGACAGATGAAGGAGTAAACGGAGTTATATATTCTAAAGTGCAGCCCATAGTGCCTGTCAGTGTAAGAATGCACAAAATGATTACTCTTATTTTTACGATTCAATTGGAGATCCGATCATGCCCTGAGACAAATTGCTAGTTGGCATGGCAAGCCCCTAGTTACAGGGGCAACCGCTGTTTGTTCAGTTTGAAAGTGCCTTTAAATCCCAGGATTTCACTTTCCAAGTCTTATGGAAGAAGGAAGGAACTAAGAGGAGATGGGGGCAGGGAGAGAAAGAACCTGCAGGAATTGGCTTTCTGACCCACAGATGGTGCCCAGAGCAGAGGGCCATGTCCATTTAATTCCTTTCGTTCAGTGCTTAGCCCAGAACAGTTGTCCAAAAGGCAGTGTTTTTTGTTTTTTTGTTTTTGGTTTGCTTTTGTTTTTTCATGGAAAGGAGAGGAAAAGGAGGCTCTGAGAGGTGAGGACATGTAGGGCCTCCTGTCTAGGGAGGGGCACTCACACCCTCGGGCATGCGTCACAGTCAAGTCTGGGGGCACCCACATTATGGCTAGACCAGGGTTTCTCAACTTTGTCACTACTGACATTCTGGATCAGATAATTCTTTGTGATCGGGCTGTCCTGAGCATGCTTAGTAGTAACCCAGATCTCTGCCTACTAGTGCCAGTAGCCCCTCTCATCCTCTGTCACAGTGGTGACAATCAAAACCATCTCTAGAAAAAAAAAAAAAAAAAAAAAACCATCTCTAGGCATTGCCCAATGTCCTGGGGCAAGTGGGGGAGGGGTGGACAAAATCTCCCTTGAATGAGAGCCACCGGTCAAGAATCTACTACACAATACCTACTCAGACAATTTTAGCAGCCCCCATTTATTGAGCATTTACAAGTAGTATCTGCAATCTCCATGCTCAGATTACTAGGAAGGCTTTTAAAGTATAATTTAAAGTTGAAGAAACTGAGGCTCAGACAGTTCAAAGAAACTTTTGCCCCAAATCGAGCAGCTGGTAGAGCTGAGTTTCTGACTGAGGTTGGTCTAACTCCAAAGCTCGTATAGTTTCTGCGGCAACACTCCCTCTCTCTAGACAATTAAGAATGCTTTTTTCTTTCAATCAGGGAAATTCTTCTCAAGTCAACTCAAGTCCGGAAGTATTTATTGAAAAGCCATGAGAAGCTGCAAGAGAAATCTAAGCTGTGGCTCCTCTCAAGGAGGTTTCAATATCAATGTCATTGGGAAGGTCAGTATCTTACACAACACTGTTAGTTACAGAGTAACATGAGGCAGTCTGAGTTTGGGCCAAAATGAACATTTCTAGAGGTAGATTTTTGTGAACGGAACGCCTTTTGTGTACATCTGCTTCACGTGTCCTTTCACTGTTAATCCTGATGATTAAAGAAAAAAAAAAGGAAGGAGGAAGGAAGCCTTGAAATTCATGGCATCGACCCGGCCGCACGTCCTAACGGATGTTAATTATTTTGCCTTGGGTTGGGCTGTGCGTTGCTTCCAGCCAAGCACTCAGCCATCTTCTTCCTGGCTCTCTGCGTGAACTCCACACTCCCCCTTTCCCTTCGTATGGCGGTGTACTCGTAAGCCTTGAGCTTGCTGTAGTAGTCGGAGAATTTGTTGTAGAGCATGGAAATGGGCATCCCGTTGAGAATGATCCCGAAAGCAATGCAGAGGAAGGCAAAAAGCCGGCCCAGGTGAGTCTCTGGGCACATGTCTCCATAGCCCACAGTGGAGATGCTCACCTGTGAGGGAAGGAAAGTAGAATGGAACTGTCAGCATCGAGAGCGAGGAGAAGAAAGGGAGAGAATCAGGCAGGGAGAGGTGT
>NW_006791108.1:232791-247353 GCF_000442215.2 Lipotes vexillifer | reverse complement strand
TGCTGAAGGTGCACGTGGTTGTGTAACAGCTCCTCACGGGCTCAGCTTTAGGAGGTACTGGAAAGGTTGCCTGCGAGACCTGGGGCATGGAAAGAACATAAGCTTTGGAGCTGAAAGACTTGGGTTTAAACCCTATCACTTATCAATTTTCTTACTTACAATACAGGGGAGTTATATCTACTTTAAAGGGTTGCTGTGAAGGGCACAGAAGAATAACGTGTGTGAAGTTCCTGGTGAGAATAGGCTCAATAAATGTAGGTCTTTGCCTCCCTTCAGCTGGGGCCAAATTTAGGACAGAGTCCCTGGATTTGCCTACATGATACACGTACGGGAAACAGCTTGGGCTTAGAACCAGTCAGACCTGGTTCAAGTCCTGACTCTGACCCTTCCCAGCTGAGTGACCTTGGGCAAAACATTCAGAGTCTCTAAGCCTTGGTTCCTGCATCTAAAACAGGAGGATAATAACTAACTCTCAGGAATCTTGTGAAGACTAAATAAGAAAATGATTATGAAGCACTTCACACACACTTTGTCAGGCACGCAAAAAGCATTAAGCAACCTCCTCTGTGGTCCTTCTCTCATCCTTAAAATAGAGACAATTGTAATAGTTCTGAGTTGTTACGCAGTTCAAATGAGATATTTTATATGAAGGTGCTTTAATTGCAAATGCCTGGAGAAACACACTCATTATTTTGCGAAGGGACTTTTGTAAGACGTCACCAACCAAAAATATGTTCACCCTGCATGAAAGTCTTCCCATCACATTTGTCACACTGCTTTAAATTCCACTAATTAGACATTTATTTAGGTTAACAAGCTTCTGTTTTAAAATGCAGATACCCACGGGACTAGTTATCAGTCGATGTAGCCAGAGAAAACCCAGAAAAATCTCTCGGGGCCTGTGTTTTGTTTTGTTTTGTTTTTTGCGGTACGCGGGCCTCTCACCCCCGTGGCCTCTCCCGTTGCGGAGCACAGGCTCCGGACGTGCAGGCTCAGCGGCCATGGCTCACAGGCCCAGCCGCTCTGCGGCATGTGGGATCCTCCCGGACCGGAGCACAAACCCGTGTCCCCTGCATCGGCAGGCGGACTCTCAACCACTGCGCCACCAGGGAAGCCCTCAGGGCCTGTTTTTTATGCCTCATGTCCTAAGACTCTCTTTGGTCCCCAGACTCTTGGCAAAATTACTAGAAGCCTTTTAGGCAGGGCTGTTGATTACAGTTGAAAAAATTGTGCATCACACAACTCCAGGGGGCAACATTGGCTTCATCGATTTGTGTCGTCGACACAGTCTTCCAGCATATGCTTTTATAAAATGTACAGTAACCCTGTTGATCTGTACAGAGACAGCCTTTAACTTAGAAATGTAAACAGTTTTGTATCGATGATGTAAGGATTAATTTGAACTTAGAGTAAGTATGATTGATTAGTTAGAATGAAATGGAGAAGTGGGCCAGCTGGGCAAATCTGGTGATGCTGATAAGAACCAGAGCTCCATCCAGCCCTTAAAAAGGGGAAGGTTGCAACTCCTCTTGGGGTGGGTGGCACACTACCTCTCACTACTCCATCTCCGGGGAGAGAATTGCTGAGGGCTGGGCTGCCCTTCTCACAGTGGAAAAACACAAGGCAGCATCTAACAGAGGCAGGAGGGTGTCGACTAGGTTAAGGAAGCAGGTGTGGCACTAGGCCACATGGGTCTGAATCCACTTCTCAGCTGTGGGATTTGGGCAAGTCGCCTAAATTCTCTCTGCCTCAGTTTCTACTTTTGAAACGTGGAGAGAATAATAGTGCGCACCTCATAGGACTGTTACAAGAACTGAAGGAGCCGCACAGGGTGTGTGAGGGATAATGTTAGTTCTTGTGCTTGTTAGACCAGCGGGCTGTGGAAAGAAGCTCTTCCCTGGCTCCTGCGAATGCTGTGTGAGGGAGATTTGCGGGGACACTCTGTCTCCAGTAGAGAATCTGCTTTTCCCACCTTCTCGACCAAAGGGCCATGAGAGGCAGTGATAAAATAAGATTGTGGGCTAATCTTAAAAAAAAAAAGCTTGCTGTGTGTGTGTGTGTGTGTGTGTGTGTGTGTGTGTGTGTGCATGCGCGCGTGCGCACGCGCACGCACGCATTTCTTGTCACTGGCCACGCTGAAAGTAAAAGAACCCGAGTCAGATATCTGTCCAGCTGTGTGAACAGCTTTCATTTGTCACGAACCCTGTCACTCGCACCTCTGTGTGAATGTTTAGTCAGTTGACTTGCCCTGGAGGAGGCCTAAAGGGAGTCTGGATATAAGAGCGAGTGACAGGAAGGGGTAGTTTCAGAACAGGAAGCATCCATGAAAGGCCAAAGCAGAGGCTTTGGTGTAAACCAGCCCCTCAAGGGTCCAGGATTGGGGGAGGGTTGGAGATAGGAGGATACAGAGGAAGGAAAGTAATTGAGACAAAGTACCTAATTTAAACTTCTGCTCAGTCCCCACACTGGCTTTGCTTCTCTCCCAACCCCAATTTCTTTTTTTGGCTGAACTTTGAGCAAAAGATCAAAAGCAAAGAGAATTGGCTGAAGGAAGATTAAATATTTGATGTGCATAATATGGTCTAAATATTTTTGTATGTCTTGGATCTCTATTTTTAGAGAAAAGATCTCTTCTCCTACGAGACTCTGTATGACTGATTCTGAAGAATTTGTTCAAAATGCATAACTAATTTAGGCACTGTCTGTTTGACTCAACCGTTGATCTGCTTCTTGCTTCTTGGCTCCAGAGGAACTCTGGATTCCTTGGCTTTTGGAAACTTTTCCTCCATGTTCCACAGGCCAAACCATTTCTCCCCTGAATGAGCATGAAAGATGGAAGGTCCTAGAAGGACCAAAGTGACCTCCCAGAGTGAGTTCTCACGTTAGCAGGAGTGGGGTTTGGAAATGTGACTGAAATTTCTGCAATCCATCTTAACATCCTGAAAAAACTGACTGGCCCAGCCACTCTGTAAACTGGAAACTTACCATTCCATTGGAAATTTACCTATTTTCCCTAGCCATTGGACCCCCAAAGCCAGAATGTAACCTTTCCCTAGCAGCTCACCCACTAATCAGCAAATCCTGACCCACTAAACCTTACAAGGGGAACAAGTATCCAGTTTTTCTCTGAAACTTTAGAATAACTGTACTTGAATTTCTCCTTCAGCAAGGAATGTTTGTTTCCTTCATAATGACCTATGCACGGATTACATTTTAGCACCCAGTAATCCCTGCATCTAGGAATTATGATCTCAGGGAATAAAACTGATTTTTCAAAAGAATTAACACCTCTTCTTAGTTTTCCCAAAGAATTCGAGGTGGTAAAGACTAACATTTTCTGCTTAAAATTATTACATACTTCAATGCATGTTGTCCTTTAAAGGATTTAGCTTCAAAGGCTCTACTTAGCTCACCCATGCTGCTGTTGCTACAAATATTTTAGGAATTCCTCTCTGGGATTATAATCTGCACAGAGGATTCAGTGGCATGACCTTGAAACAAGTGTTCTTATCCCCCTTGAGGGTTAACTCTAGGTGCCGGTCTTCAACTCAAGGGTCTTGAGTATTTAAAAATATTGAATCCACCTTCAAAAAAGTAAAGATTTAGCCCCACTACAAAGAAGTATTAATAAATGGACATGTCACAGGTGCTGAAGATAATTCCCCAGTGGAATTCAAAAAATGTTTTGATCAGTGGAAGCACTGTTAGAATGAGGTCATGGGTAAATCACCTTGAAAAGAACAACGGGCCTCACCCGTATATGAAAGTTCTGACATGTACATAAATTGTACAATAAGGGGGAGGTGTGCAGAAGCTAAGGCAAGTTTGGGATCTATTCCTAGAAATAGTGACGATGCCCTCCACATCCTCAGCTTACTTGCTACCTCTCCCTGCCCCCTACAGTTCTATCATGTCCCACTCAAGTTACCTTGGCCAACAGGAGGAGTTTAGAGAGACAAAAGGGGACCACCCCAAAATCAGGAATCTGCCAGATCAGAAGTTATAAAAGTGCCTAAGAGCCTTTGCCCCCCTTTATGGCTCCTGTGCTTTTTCTGAAGAAGCTAGGAGAACTTTAATGTCTTCTGTGCCAGACATTTACTCGTTATCTGTCAGCCCTAAGCCCGATACCCTTCTGTGCTCTTTTTTGTAATTCAGCGGCTGGGAGGATGCAAACTACATTTCTCAGATTTCCTTGCCTGCTGTCTTCTGGTTAGATTCTGCCAATGAGAGACATGGTTGGGAGACTAGAAGATGGAATGAGGGAGTAAGAGTTTCTCTTCCTGCTTCTGGTTTCTGTCATCATCCTTCAACAACAGCAGATAGCTATGGCTCAGGCATCTTTCAGCACACCCAGCACCAGCCTCGTGATGCCATCTTAGGGGTCTGGCAACAGCTACACAGTGGTTCCTTCTCTGTACTCCTAGGTTCCAGTAACTCTACCTTCTCCCATTTGTCTCCCCAGTTCTGGGGCCAACACTCTTTCCTACAGTTACCAATCTTTGGCCAACCCTCTTTCCTACAGTTACCAATCTTTGGGTTATCTCACTTTCTCCTTTTTGCTCTTCCAGCCTATGTATCTATCTCCCTGTATAAAATTCCTTCTGTTTAAAATATCCCACGTTTTGTTTTCTGTTATCCTAATTCACCTTCCGAAGGGGTCTTCTCAAAGCAAGCAAGCAATCAATAAAAATAAAACAAAATAAAATTAATCTCAGTGATCTTCTAAGTGCCACCTATTTGCAAGGAAATGCTAGCATGCTTGAGGAAAACAAAGATAGAAACAAGGTCTCTGGGCTACAACTATCTGATGCTTCAGCTAGAGATAGTTTTCGTTAATGTTTGAAGGAATGAGTTCATGACGTAGTTTCCTATTTAGTTTCTACAGCTTTAACTTGCTCTGGAAAGCTCAGAAGGAAATGGTCTGTTGAACAGTCCAATTGTCCTTTTCTCCTTAAAAACATAGCCACAACAAAAGCCAAAGCTTATGGCTTCATCACAGAGCTAATTGTTCTTGCTGAGCTATGCCGAGCGTTTCCCACACCCAGGCAACCCGGAGAGTCCCAACACGGCTGGAGCTGCTCCAGGCGTGGGCCTGTTTATTTGGACACTCAGAAACTCTCCCAAGATAGAACGGCTGATCCTTTTGTGCATCTTACAGCCTCTCTCTTTTCTCCAGGAGAGAAGGAATCACTTCTGTTTTCTTTTCCCAAAAATGAATCTGGAAGCAAAGGTTATGGCTTCCATGTGATAAAGGCTATCAACTAGTCAGATATGGTAACTTCTATTTATTGAGGATAGAGTACAGGCTAGTGTTTTTACATATGTTTCCTATTACATTAGTGCTGACAAATAACCTCCATTTGACAGACGAGTAGGATGGGTCTATCTTATATCCTAATGCATAAGCATTTGCAGACATGAGTGTCCATGAGGGATTTGTTCTGCAGCTGTAGGAGAATTCACAATAATGAAAATTACTGTGTTTCTCTTAAAACCCCGAGTTGAATTACAGAGGAAGTTTGCAGGATCCTTGGCATAGATAGAGGGGAGATTATTAAAAACAAGTCAGAGTTTGGGGTTGTCTGAGAGTACTAAAAACACATGGAGGGAGGGATTAGAGAACCTGTCTCTAATGCGGGTGAATATACCACAAGGGCTACAGCACTGGAGTGGGGCAAGAAAATATCAATCCTGTTTCTCTTTACCGCTTTACATTTTCAATGTGTGAGTGTATGTTTTCTGATACACATAATATAGTTGAGCAGTAATATCTTAATATCTTAATGCAGTAGAATGATTGTATTACTGGACCCAATTCTTTGTATCTTCCTGTATCCAAGCTCTTTGCCATAAAACTTTGCTGTGCTTTCCTACAGTGAGTGGGCTAACCTGCTTTTCCCTTTGACTCTGAGTTTGGCCTTGTGACTCGCTCTGGCCAATGAGTTGAGCAAGTGTCATGAACAGAAGCTTATCAGTGCTTGCATGATTGGGCTTGCACTCTCTCTCTCTTGCCCTTTGCCACGGCCATGGATACATGCCTGCTGGATGATGAAAGACCTAGTCTCCCTCTTCATCCAGCTGTCAGCCAGCTGACCATCAGACTGTGATGTGAGCAGCTGACACCAGTCCAAGGTTCTTCTAACCTTGTACTTGAAACCAGTCTGAGTTGCTGACTTGCAAACTCACAAGGCAAACAGATGCTTGACATTTCGAGCCACTGAATTTTGGGGTGGTTTGTGATGCATTGTTATTATAGCAATAAATAGCTTCTAACTTATGATTAACTAAACACATATTTATCATGGGTGTGTGCTCAGCATTTTTTAAATTATGAGATGTATGATAAATAAAATGCTTGGGGGCTTCCCTGGTGGCGTAGTGGTTGAGAGTCGGCCTGCCGATGCAGGGGACATGGGTTCGTGCCCCGGTCCGGGAGGATCCCACATGCCGCGGAGTGGCTGGGCCCGTGACCCATGGCCGCTGAGCCTGAGCGTCCGGAGCCTGTGCTCCACAGTGGGAGAGGCCACAGCGGTGAGAGGCCCGCGTACTGCAAAAAAAAAAAATAATAATAAATAAATAAAATGCTTGGAGACTATTGGATCAGAGTTACTTTTAGGATTCTACTTCTCAGATTCTCATGTCTGCTTGGTCACTTCTATTTAGATGACTTAGTTCTCATCATTCAAGATTTAGTTCAATGTCATCTTCTCCAAGAAGCCTTCTCTGACTATTCCACTAGTCCATCAAAGGTAGATTCTGCCACCCAGATCACGCTTTATCCTATTATCCTGTATAAGACACACTCATATCTGAAATGATATATTATCTTTCTCCATTAGGATGTAAACTCCATGAGGGAAAAAACTTCACCTTTTTTTTTGTTTTTCCCTTATTACTCGGTATCCCTAGTATTTAGAATACTCCTTGGCACACTAAGTCCTCAAAAATAATCTTGCTCACCTCCAGTGCTGGACACCCCATGCCAAACAACTAGCAAGACAGGAACACAACCCCACCCATTAGCAGAGAGGCTGCCTAAAATCATACTAAGTTCACAGACACCCCAAAACACACCACTGGACACAGCACTGCCTACCAGAAAGACACGACCCAGCCTCATCCACCAGAACACAGGCACTAGTCCCCTCCACCAGGAAGCCTACACAACCCACTGAACCAACCGTAGCCAGTGGGGGCAGATACCAAAAACAATGGGAACTACGAACCTGCAGCCTGCGAAAAGGAGATCCTAAACACAGTAAGATAAGCAAAATGAGAACACAGAGAAATATGCACCAGATGAAGGAGCAAGGTAAAAACCCACCAGACCAAACAAATGAAGAGGAAATAGGCAGTCTACCTGAAAAAGATTTCAGAATAATGATAAAGATGACCCAGAATCTTGGAAATAGAATGGAGAAAATACAAGAAACGTTTAACAAGGACCTAGAAGAACTAAAGAGCAAACAAACAATGATGAACAACACACTAAATGAAATTAAAAATTCTCTAGAAGGAATCAATAGCAGAATAACTGAGGCAGAAAAATGGATAAGTGACCTGGATGATAAAATAGTGGAAATAATTACCACAGAGCAGAATAAAGAAAAAAGGATGAAAAGAATTGAGGACATTCTCAGAGACCTCTGGGACAACACTGAACGCACCAACATTTGAATTATAGGGGTCCCAGAAGAAGAAGAGAAAAAGAAAGGGACTGAGAAAATATTTGAAGAGATTATGTTTGAAAACTTCCCTAATATGGGAAAGGAAATAGTCAACCAAGTCCAGGAAGTGCAGGAGTCCCATACAGGATAAATCCAAGGAGAAACACACCAAGACACATATTAATCAAACTATCAAAAATTAAATAAAAAAATATTAAAAGCAGCAAGGGAAAAGCCACAAGTAACATACAAGGGAATCCCCATAAGGTTAACAGCTGATCTTTCAGCAGAAATTTTGCAAGCCAGAAAGGATTGGCAGGACATATTTAAAGTGATGAAAGGGAAAAACCTACAACCAAGATTACTCTACCCAGCAAGGACCTCATTCATGTTCGACAGAGAAATTAGAACCTTTACAGACAAGCAAAAGCTAAGAGAATTCAGCACCACCAAACCAGCTTTACAACAAATGCTAAAGGAACTTTTCTAGGCAGGAAACACAAGAGAAGGAAAAGACCTACAATAACAAACCCCCCAAAATTGAGAAAATGGTAATAGGAACATACATATCGACAATTACCTTAAATGTAAATGGATTAAAGGCTCCAACCAAAAGACACAGACTGGCTGAATGGATACAAAAACAAGACCCGTACATATGCTGTCTACAAGAGACCCTCTTCAGACCTAGGGGCACATACAGACTGAAAGTGAGGGGATGGAAAAAGATATTCCATGCAAATGGAAATCAAAAGAAAGCTGGAGTAGCAATTCTCATACCAGACAAAAGAGACTTTAAAACAAAGACTATTACAAGAGACAAAGAAGGACACTACAGAATGATCAAGGGATAAATCCAAGAAGATATAACAATTGTAAATATTTATGCAGCCAACACAGGAGCACCTCAATACATAAGGCAAATGCTAACAGCCATAAAACGGGGAATCGACAGTAACATGACTTTAACACTGCACTTTCACCAATGGACATCATCCAAAATGAAAATTAATAAGGAAACACAAGCTGTAAATGATACATTAAACAAGATGGACTTAATTGATAGTTATAGGACATTCCATCCAAAAACAACAGAATACACTTTCTTCTCAAGTGCTCATGGAACATTCTCTAAGACAGATCATATCATGGGTCACAAATAAAGCCTTAGTAAATTTAAGAAAATTGAAATTGTATCAAGTATCTTTTCTGACCCCAGTGCTATGAGACTAGATATCAATTACAGGAAAAAAAACCTGTAAAAAATACAAACATATGGAGGCTAAACAGTATGCTACTAAATAACCAAGGGATCACTGAAGGAATCAAAGAGGAAATCAAAAAATAACTAGAAGCAAATGACAATGGAAACACGACAACCCAAAACCGATGGGATGCAGCAAAACCAGTTCTAAGAGGGAAGTTTATAGCAATACAATCCTACCTCAAGAAACAAGCATCTCAAATAAACAACCTAACCTTACACCTAAAGCAATTAGTGAAAGAGGAACAAATAAAACCCTGAAGTTAGCAGAAGGAAAGAAATTATAAAGATCAGATCAGAAATAAATGAAAAAGAAATGAAGGAAATGGTAGCAAAGGTCAATAAAACTAAAAGCTGGTTCTTTGAGAAGATAAACAAAATTGATAAACCATTAGCCAGACTCATCAAGAAAAAAAGGGAGAAGACTCAAATCAATAGAATCAGAAATGAAAAAGCAGAAGTAACAACAGACACTGCAGAAATACAAAGGATCATGAGAGATCACTACAAGCAACTCTATGCCAATAAAATGGACAACCTGGAAGAAATGGACAAATTCTTAGAAAAGCACAACCGTCCGAGACTGAACCAGGAAGAAATAGAAAATATAAACAGACCAATCACAAGCACTGAAATTGAAACTGTGATTAGAAATCTTCCAACAAACAAAAGCCCAGGACCAGATGGCTTCACAGGCGAATTGTATCAAACATTTAGAGAAGAGCTAACACCTATCCTTCTCAAACTCTTCCAAAATATAGCAGAGGGAGGAACACTCCCAAACTCATTCTACGAGGCCACCATCACTCTGATACCAAAACCAGATAAAGATGTCACAAAGAAAGATAACTACTGGCCAGTATCACTGATGAACATAGATGCAAAAATCCTCAACAAAATACCAACAAACAGAATCCAGCAGCACATTAAAAGGATCATAGAGCATGATCAAGTGAGGTTTATCCCAGGAATGCAAAGGTTCTTCAATATATGCAGATCAATCAATGTGATACCCCATATTAACAAACTGAAGAATAAAAATCATATGATCATTTCCATAGATGCAGAAAAAGCTTTTGACAAAATTCAACACCCATTTATGATAAAACTTCTCCAGAAAGTAGACATAGAGGGAACTTTCCTCAACATAATAAAGGCCATATATGACAAACCCACAGCCAACATCATTCTCAATGGTGAAAACTGAAACCATTTCCTCTAAGATTAGGAACAAGACAAGGTTGCCCACTGTCACCCACTGTTATTCAACATAGTTTGGGAACTTTTAGCCACAGCAATCAGAGACAAGAAAGAAATAAAAGGAATCCAAATCAGAAAAGAAGTAAAACTGTCACTGTTTGCAGATGACATGATACTATACATAGAGAATCCTAAAGATGCTACCAAAAAACTACTAGAGCCAATCAATGAATTTGGTAAAGTAGCAGGATACAAAATTAATGCACAGAAATCTCTTGCATTCCTATAGGCTAATGATGAAAAATCTGAAAGAGAAATTAAGGAAACACTCCCATTTACCATTGCAACAAAAAAGAATAAAATACCTAGGAATATACCTACCTAAGGAGACAAAAGACCTGTGGGCAGAAAACTGTAAGAAACTGATGAAAGAAATTAAAGATGATACAAACAGGTGGAGAGATATACCATGTTCTTGGATTGGAAGAATCAACATTGTGAAAATGACTATACTACCCAAAGCAATCTTCAGATTCAATGCAATCCCTATCAAATTGCCAAAGGCATTTTTCACAGAACTAAAACAAAACATTTTGCAATTTTTATGGAAACACAAAAGACCCCGAATAGCCGAAGTAATCTTGAGAAAGAAAAATGGAGCTGGAGGCATCAGGCTCCCTGACTTCAGACTATACTACAAAGCTACAGTAATCAAGACAGTATGGTATTGGCACAAAAACAGAAATATAGATCAATGGAACAGGAGAGAAAGCCCAGAGATAAACCCATGCACATGTGGTCACCTTATCTTTGATAAAGGAGGCAAGAGTATACAATGGAGAAAAGACAGCCTCTTCAGTAAGTGGTGCTGGGAAAACTGGACAGCTACATGTAAAAGAATGAAATTAGAACACTCCCTAACACCATACACAAAAGTAAACTCAAAATGGATTAAAGACCTAAATGTAAGGCCAGACACTAAAAAACTCTCAGAGGAAAACATAGGCGGAACACTCTATGACATAAATCATAGCAAGATCCTTTCTGACCCACCTCCTAGAGAAATGGAAGTAAAAACAAACAAACAAAAAAAAACAAGGGGGACCTCATGAAACTTAAAAGCTTTTTCACAGCAAAGGAAACTATAAAACAAACGAAAAGACAGCCGTCAGACTGGGAGAAAATATTTGCAAATGAAGCAACTGATAAAGGATTAATCTCCAAAATATACAAGCAGCTCATGCAGCTCAATATCAAAAAAAACAATCCGATGCAAAAATGGGAAGAAGACCTAAACAGACATTTCTCCAAAGAAGACATACAGATTGCCAACAAACACATGAAAGGATGCTCAACATCAGTGATCATTAGAGAAATGCAAATCAAAACTACAATGAGATATCATCTCACACCCGTCAGAATGACCATCATCAAAAAATCTACAAACAGGGCTTCCCTGGTGGCGCAGTGGTTGAGAGTCCGCCTGCCGATGCAGGGGACACGGGTTCGTGCCCCGGTCCGGGAAGATCCCACATACCGCAGAGCAGCTGGGCCCGTGAGCCATGGCCGCTGAGCCTGCGCGTCCAGAGCCTGTGCTCCGCAGCGGGAGAGGCCACAACAGTGAGAGGCCCGCGTAGTGCAAACAAAAAAAAATAAAAAAAAAATAAAAAATAAAAAAAAATCTACAAACAGTAAATGATGGAGAGGGTGTGAAGAAAAGGGAACCCTCTTGCACTGTTGGTGGTAATATAAACTGATACAGCCCCTATTGAGAACAGTATGGAGGTTCCTTAAAAAAGTAAAAATAGAACTACTGTATGACCCAGCAGTCCCACTACTGGACACATACCCGGAGAAAACCATAATTCAAAAAGAGTCATGTACCACAATGTTCATTGCATTTCTATTTACAATAGCCAGTACATGGAAGCAACCTAAGTGTCTATCGACAGATGAATGGATAAAGAAGATGTGGCACATATATACAGTGGAATATTACTCAGCCATAAAAAGAAATGAATTGAGTTATTTGTAGTGAGGTGGATGGACCTAGAGTCTGTCATACATAGTGAAGTAAGTCAGAAAGAGAAAAACAAATACCGTATGCTAACACACAAATATGGAGTCTTAAAAAAATGGTTCTGAAGAACCTAGGGGCAGGACAGGTATAAAGACGCAGACGTAGAGAATGGACTTGAGGACACAGGGTGGGGGTGGAAGGGTAAGCTGGGAGGAAGTGAGAGAGTGGCATTGACACATATACACTACCAAATAGATAGCTAGTGGGAAGCAGCTGCATAGCACAGGGAGATCAGCTTGGTGCTTTGTGTCCACCTAGAGGGGTGGGATATGGAGGGTGGGAGGGAGTCGCAAGAGGGAAGGGATATGGGGATATATGTATACCTAGAGCTGATTCACTTTGTTATACAGCAGAAACTAACACACCATTGTAAAGCAATTATACTGCAATAAAGATGTTAAAAAAAATCTTGCTCAGTGAATGAAGAAGATGGATTTTTGTGGAGAATTGGTCCTAATATGTTGCATCTTTTTACTTGGCATCTTCTTTTCTCTTTGCTATATTGAAATTAAGGGCCCTTACTACACAATATGCAATGTCATAACAAGTATAGAGGAGAATTGGGTTAATAGTATATTGGTCCTGGGGAATAGAGCAGTCCTCAAATGTTCAAGGGGAGTTGCTCCTATTGTTTTCATACGTTAGTTTAGAAACGAACACAAGCTATCAGTCTTTAATCCATAATGATTTTTAATAGTATATATAATTCTCAGAGAATAAAATGGATGAAGGTCATTGGTAAAGGTTAAGGTTGGTAAATGGTAGGCTGACATGTGTAAATTTTGGCCTGTGAAAATAGTGCCTAATAGAGCTAATAGCTACAAAAGAAAATTCACATTGGTAAAAGCAATAATTAGTAAAATTTGTTATAGATAGAAACTGAATGGTGATTCAGGTTTTATTGTAAAGTCTATAGAAAACAGTGACCTTGAGTAAGATAATTTTTGTTAATATTAAAAAGGGGATAATTTGAAATTTTAAATGTTATTAAACAATAAACACATCAAGAAATTAAAGGGGATCACTAGGCATTCATTTAAGGAATTTTTTTAAAAGAAAAAATTTTTAAGAGAAAAATCCATTATTAGGAGTAGAATTCTTATCAAAAATTTTATATTATATACAAAAGGTAAAAAAAGTTTTGTGTATTCAAAATATAGTATCAAAGAGTTCACTAGGTGTAGCTTACATACGCTAGCCTTCTAAGATATTTGGACGAATGGAAACTTGACTCTCTAAAACTTGGTATTGTATCATCAGCCTGTGGATTTTCTCTTTTCCCTCCTTGCTTTACTCACCTCCAAAGTAAATGTTATTTGCTGGGGACAAATCATCCTTCATCAACCCCATCTGTACACATGATTTATCTACTTTGGAGATGACCTTTTGTCATTTGGAATATGATCAGAGGAGCAGCATTTGGCCAGCTCGTTTGGAAGAGCCTAACATCATCCCATCACTGAAGAAAGCTCACAAATCTTGTTGTACATATGAGAGCTCTGCTTTCCAGGGAAGCAAGACTCACTGAATTGCAGAGCTCTACACCTTCCCCTTTTGAGATGAGGAAACTGAAGATAGGGAGTTAGGGAGTGAGGTTTCATAGTTAATCATGGAGGATCCCAGTTAATTATTAGCAGATCTGGGACTAGAATCTAAATCTAAATCTTCCATCCCACTATACTACACTATTAGTAGGAGCCCTGGGTAGGTTCATATCAGAACTCCAGACCGTGGGTTCTAACATATCCAATGTTAGTGTTGAAAATATCCACTTTCTAATATAGGAAAAACTGGTTATATTTTCTTAATGTCTTTAAAGGCATTACAAACAATCTATTTAAAGAAAATAAGGAAAGCATACACCCAGTTCTTTCCTATGCACGTATGTCAACGTGTTCATTGATCTTAGAAGACCCAATCAGCATTTCCAGTGATTCAGGGATTTTCCAAGGATTTAGTCTAGCATATCAGAAACACAGATATTTGAGTAAATGGCATAAATTATTATAAAAGGCAAACACCAAAGAAAATGACAAAAATAACTAATATACTAAGTGCAAATTAAGCAAGGTATGCAGAAAAACTAAAGCTTAAAAGAGGCAGTGCTGGGCTGTGGAAAGGGCACGCATTTTGCAGCTGGACAGGCTTGGGTTCCAGTCCTCACGTGACTACCTTTAGCTGCGTGTCTAAATTATTATTATAACTCAAATTATCTGCACCTCAATTCCTCTAGCTGTAAAATGGGGCAATAATGCCATGTCCTGAAAGAATTTTTGTGGCATTGGAGCAAGTTTCAGTGTTAGATGCTCAGATTTAGCTAGAACCAGTGGGATTTCAGTGAGGGCTGACGC
>NW_006791108.1:231535-232776 GCF_000442215.2 Lipotes vexillifer | reverse complement strand
ACGCTCTTCAGCCAAATCTCATTTCCTCCCCTGCATACATGGACGGCTTCCTTCAAAATTTGCAGGAAAATTTTCCTCTTAAAAAAATAGTGATCCTAACCACCTCACATGGTTGTGATGCTGAAATAAGATATGCTTCATAAACCACTTAGGACAATAGGTGTTCAATAAGGGACAAATAACAAGAATGATGATGATGAATCTTCCCACGAACGTGAACAATGATTATTCCTTAAAATCAGCCTCTCAGGGGTATTAAGACTAAATCTAGATTTGGAGATAACTAGGACCACACCAAATTTCTTGGACTATGTCTTTCTTACTGGGCCATGTCTTTCCAACCCTGTAGCACCCACCCGCTTTTTTGTTTTGTTTTTTTGTTTTTCCTGTTTTGTTGTTTTTGTCTTTTGTTTAAGCTGGGGACATCGAAGGAATGGAGAAAGCAATGGCCGTTAAACAAGGCAGGGCAAAGATGAGGGAACAAAGCAAGGCAGGTGGCATGACCCAGGAAGGGGAGAAGCAGCGTCTGTCGGGCTGGGGAAGTGGGTGGGAAAGCCCACGGGCCGTGGTGCTCACCGCGGCCCACCACCAGGCGTGGGGGATGCTGGTGAAGTTGGTTCCACGCACGTCGTGCTCCACGGAGTAGACGGCCGCAGAGAAGGTGAAGATGCCCATGGTGATGAAGAGCAGCAGGCAGCCCACCTGCTGGTAGCACTGGCGCAGCGTGAAGCCGAAGGCGCGCAGGCCGGTGGAGTGACGCGCCAGCTTGAGGATGCGGAAGATGCGCAGGAGGCGCATGACACGCAGCACCTGACCCACCTGGCCCACGCGGCCCATGGTCTCGTGGTCGTGCTCGTGCGGCGAGTCCTTGCCACGCACCTGGTCCTCGCTCGTGAAGCACTCGAGCAGCAGCTGCAGGTAGAGTGGCAGGATGGCCACCAGGTCCACCAGGTTGAGGGCGCTCTGCGCGAAGCGCCGCAGGTCGGGTGTGGAGGCCAGGCGCAGCAGAAACTCGAGCGTGAAGAAAGCCATGCAGAGCATTTCCACGTGCTCCAGAAAGGGCCGTGGGTTGCCACTGCCCGCACCCTGCCCCGCCTGCTGCTGCATCTCCTCCACCGTGTTGAGCGCCAGCGCCACGACGGAGATGAGCACGAAGAGGCTGGAGGCCACCCCGATGGCCTTGGCGGCCACCGACGAGAAGGGCTTCTCCATGAGGTTCCAGAGGCGGCGCCTCTGCGGCC
>NW_006791108.1:222758-231411 GCF_000442215.2 Lipotes vexillifer | reverse complement strand
CTCCTCGGCCTCCTCGGCCTGCGCCTGCGCGCGCAGCTCGCGCTGGATCTTGAGCTGCTCGCTCAGCTCGTCGCGCCTCTCCTCGAAGCAGATGAGGCAGCAGCGCGGCGCGTACTTGAGCCGCACGCCCCAGTAGCCCAGTTCCTCGAGGAAGCGGCGCGGGCACAGCTCTTCGCGCACCAGCAGCACCCCGGACGCGTAGAAGTTGTAGATGAGCTGGAAGACCTCCGGGTCGCGGTCGAAGAAGTATTCGTCCGTCTGCGCCTCATAATCGTCGCACAGGCCCAGCTGGCGGCTGCGGCTGGGGGACGTGGCCAGGCGGCCCAGGCGTGTCTTGGGGTAGCTGGCCAGCTCGGCGTACTCCAGGTGGTAGCTCTGGCCGCCCACGTTCACGTTCAGAGTGGACGACACGACCGGAGCGTCGGTGCCGCCTTCGCCTTGGTCGGTGGTGGCCTCTCCTGGCTGCTGGTCCTCCTCTGCCGGGTCGTCCTTCCACTGCTGGTCCTCCTCGGTATCCGTGTCCTCCTCGATGTAGTAGCTACAATAGCCCTGGGTCCACGGTGGGAAGCTGGCCTGGGAGCCCGGAAGGGCCCCCACGGAGCAGATGCTCCTGCGTTGTTGGCTGCCCACTGCCTGGGATGCGTCTTCGCTCTCCGTAATATGCCAGGACCTGTAGCCCCAAGAGCGCCTCCTCTCATTCTGTTTCAGCATGGCTGGAGGAAGTGGACCCTCGCCTTTTTCCTCCTGGATGTGGTAAGGTCCCCAGCCTGCTCACTGCCACTGGTAGATGGATCACGTGCTCTGCACTGTTGTAGAGAGACGGGCCCGGACCAGCAGACCTGGGGACTGCAGCATCGCCCTCAGAGCTGTCCCAAATCAGGCCCTGGGCAGCCCAGCCCAGCCCAGCTTGCCGGGTCTGAACGCCTAGGCAGACGGCTGTTGACTGCTCTAATCTTGCTGATAGGGAAGAAGCAAGTGTTAGGAGGGATTTAGAGCCTCTTAGTCAGTTTCCTCCCCCTCTCCCTCCACTCTGTGACCTAGGGGATGATTATGTGGTCTTAAATCTGTAGATAATCAGAAGGTGGCAGAGATGATTGCTAATAAAAATGTCAGCCAACCCTGCCCTTAGGAAGTGCCCAGTGTCCCTGTGCTGAGATGAAATCAACTGAATTTGCTATAGAATGTAGATGCCTGTGTCTTGAAACATTGCAGCCTCTGCCCTAGGTAAATCCGCCATGAACAGGGACGGAGGTAGCAACAGAATGCTTAAAGTGGACCTCCTGACCAGTCACTTTTCCTCTCAGCATTTATCTTCTGTTTCGATCATAGAAGATCTGAAGTGATCTCCTTCCCATCCAGTCACATGATCACATCGTTTTCCCAAATGTACTCCCCTTAGCAGCACTGCTCTGGAGTCTAGTCTGATGTTTAAATCTATCTCAGTTTCTTTCTCTCTCTTTGTCTCTCTCTCTGTTTGTCTCTGTCTCTCTCTCCCTCCCTTCTCTTAAAGGATAAGGACACGTTTCAAGGTGGAATCTCAGGATGGGTGGGTATTGCAGCCCCGCTCAGCTGCTGTATCTAGTGACCAGACTTCCTTCCAAGGAGAAAGTCTTCATCACTCTTCAAGACATCACTTAAAAAAAAAAAAGTCTCCTGCCATGTGTAAGGCACTGTGCTAGATGCTACATGCTGGAGATGGAAACTTGATGGAGACATAGTTGCGGCCCACAAGCTGCTCATGGTTTTGTAGGTGATATAAATATTTACATATGCAAGCACAACAAAAAAAGTGAGTGAAAAATACAGAGGTAGCAGAGAAGAGGAAGGGATTTGTTTCAAGCAGGAATTTGTTACCGAATTCAATTTATTTTGAATAGCTAATACACATTCACTACAAAATATTCAAAAGGTACAAAGATGCGTTACGGTAGAAAATTTATTTCTCCCCCAGCTCGAATTTCTAGCTATCGAGTGTGCCTCTGAGGTTTTGGTTACCCTTCCAGAAATATTCTAAACATATATAAGCAAAAACCTGTCTCCATCTATCATCCAAGTAGCTCTTTATTACTAACACAAATTACAGTATGCTATTCACTTTGCTATTTTCCCATTAACCATGTATCTTAGAGGTGTTTTCATATCTAAACATAAATATCTGCCTCATTTTGAAAATAGCCACTTAGTAGTTTGATAGTGACAGAATTCAGGTTGTTTTCTACCTTGGCTCTTATAAACAGTGATGTAATGAATAACCTGATACCTACACTCTTTTACATGTGTCAGGATATATGAAAGATCAATTATTATAGGTGGAGCTGTTAGGTCAAAAACCACATTTGTGATTTTGATCGATAATGCCAAATTTCCTTCAGGAAAGTTTTACCAGTTGACAACTCACCATCAATGTATGAGAGTATATTATCACACTCCTTGAGCACCACCCATTTTATAGATGAAAAATGATGTGAGTTCATTTTAATTTGTATTTCTCTTACTATGAATGCAACTGAGCATCTTTTCATGTGATTAAGAGCTACTATATTACTTCCTCTATTTTTCACTGAGTTCTTGGTATTTTCTTACTGATTTGTTGGAGAGCTTTCTATATTATGAAAACAGACCCTTTGCCTGTGTTATGAATTACAAGTATTTTTCCTGTTACCCTTTGGTGAGATTTTTTCCGTGTTAAATATTTATTTTATGACTTCTGGGTGTTATATCAGAAATGTCTTCACCTCTCTATCATTCTTTAAAAATTTACTTGTTATAGTTTTATTTTTCATGTAAGGATTGGATCCATCAGGAATTAATTTTGATGTCGACAGAGAAGTAGAGACCTAACTTTATTTTCTGGGCTTTTATCCAGATGTTCAAATGCATTAATTGAATAATCTGTTATTTCCTCGTGGATTTGTAGCTCTGTCTTTATCATATAGTTCAGTTCTATGCTTCAAAGGTGTTGGGACAGGTAACAGTTGCTACAAGGTCTGCACCTGATAGATTAACACTGGCTGATGGTGTTTGGCTTCCAACGGGGCTCAGACCTATGAGCTTCCGGTAAAGCCTCCTGCCAGGCCTGGCCTCTGAGTTGCTCACTGCATTTCTAGGGTTCTCCAGTCGGCATACAATATCGATGTTGTTTCTCCAGACACACACTTGGCCGTTTTCCAATGCCATCTCTTCTTTAGATTGTACAGTCACAGGAGTTTTCATGTGGTGCCGAAAGTCACCTTTTTCCTTCAGAATGCGTTATCCTATTATAAAAAGTGAAAGCATCACTATTTTAATATTTTTAATTTCCTCTCTTTCTATTGCAATCATGTACTACTTTTTAACCTAAACCTTTAACACTCTTATGGCTTTTGCACTTAAAAACCATAGAGTTAGTAATGTTTGTTAGGAGTCTCAGAGTCAAGCCACAAGCGCCACAACCATGAAGTAGATTGAGGAGTTTTGCTTTGCTGGACCATGGTTAGGTGACCGGTACTCCCAACATGTGCATGTGTCGGTGTGGGCACGTGGCTTGGACTTTCTCTGATGTGTACGTACGCAAGTGCAACGGTAGATGAGTGTCCGTATACGGAGACACTTCTTAACAAAGAGAACTGCCCAACCGGGGGATGGATTTGTTCTTAGAGCAGTCAGCTGCTCCTGGCTGAGTGCATGTAAGCATCTGTAGGGCGTGCTGCATATGGAGACCCGCGTGGGTGGAAAGGTGGGCAGGTTGATCTTCAAGGAGATTTTAAGTCTTTGCTTGATGTTCCATTTGTCTAGAATTCTCCACTGCCATTCTTCTCCCTAAGTCCTTGTTCTTCAAAGTCAGCTCAGATGTCGCCTTCTCCCTCAGAGACCCTTGTCTGACATCCCTCTATTTCCCCAAGATGGGTGAGCTGTCCCTTCTCAGTGTTCTCATTTAAGATAACACATCCCACTAGCTTACAATATGAGGCCCTTCTGTTAATGAAGAGTGATTTTCCCATTATAAAAGTTATATACGTGCACTGAAGAAAAATTTAAAAAAGAGAAAACAGAGTACTAATAATCCATACATTAATAACAGTATCATGCCCAGATACTGTACTATGATAGTACAGTTGATGTCTACAACAACCTATCACATAGGTGCTGTAATTATTCCTATTTTACAGATGAGGAAACTGAGACACAGAGAAGTTAAGTGACTTATCCAAGGCTACAGAGATAGTAAATGGTGGAGCTGGGCTCTGCTCCAGACTAAACATCATGCTAGAAAATAGCATATACATGAAAATCACCTAAATCTCACTGTCAAAAGACTATTGTGCTTGCTTTGGCAGCACAACAAAAAAAAAAAAAAAAAAAAAAGACTGTCATTATCAATATTTTAACTTGTCTCCTTACATTTAATTATATATATATATATAATTATATATGTATACTTAACATGATTGTGGTCATATTAGACATAAAATTATGTATCCTGCCTTTTTCATTCAACATTTTAACATAAGCATTTTTAGTATTTTAAAAAACACTGTAAGCATTATTTTAAATGGCTACAAAATATTCCATATTGTGGGTGTACCATGCATAACATAACCAAAGATATTTTATTGAAATAGATATTTTTCCATATTCCACTATTTTAACTAGTGATGTGATAAAAGTCTTTGCATTTGAAAGGTTGTTGGTTGGTTTGTTTTTGTATTCTGGGTTATTCCTTAAGGTAGTTTTGCCAGAGGTTTTAGGCCATTCTCCCTTAATTTTGAGCCTTCCCATGGGCCGTTCCTGCTGTTCATTCTGTTGAGGATACTCTTTCTCCACACCACCCTGTCTCCTTCCTCTGGCTAACTCCTGTTCATCATTTAATAGATGGAAGGCTATCTCCCCTTATCCTCCCTCTAGGAATGCCTTCCCTAGTCTCCTAAGGCTGAATTCGCCTCCCCTCACCTGTGATTCTATAACAGCTCTCTCTATGCCTATAACGGCACTTCTCACAAAAGTTTATCTGCCCATAGACAAGATAGGACAGTAAGTTCCAGAAGGGCTGGACAGTGTCTGTTCTGTTTACTGTTTTTCCCCAGGGTCTAGGCCAGTGCCTGGCATATAGCAGGCCTCAAAATATACTAGCTGAAAGATGGAAATATTGCATACATATTGCCAACCTGCTTTCCAATTTGCCTTACTTTACACTCTAACCAACAAAATATGGGAGTGTCTCTTTCAGCATGCCTTGGCTGTGACATCATTACTATTATCATTATTTGGTAATCAGTAGGTGAAAATGACTTTGCATTTTTGTTTTAACAAGCGCTATAGTAATTATTTACTTATGCGTTCCCCAATAGCTTCTGAAGTCTTCTAGGGTAAAGACAGCCTTGTAGAGTATCCAAGTCTGTAGCAGATTAAAAGATATATATTGAAAAGATATGCAAGATCTCTCTGTATTAGTTCTTACAACTGCATGTGAATCTAGGATTTTCTCAAAAGAAAGTGTTAAAAAGTATCTATGCTCTGTACTGACATGGCCCCAAGCCCTACTTTGAAGGGAAAGAAAACTAGTGAGCTCTGAGGCTCAGTGGCTGGGAACAGTGGCTATGAGTCCCATTGCCCTGGTGACAGAGATTTATAGGCAGCAGGGTATAATGGGAAGAATATTGGAATTCAAGCCGACTTGATTTTGCGTTCTGGTTTCAAAGCTTTGGGCAAATTTCTTAACATCTTTTCGTCTCAGTTTTGTCATCTGTAAAATGTGTTGCTGGAGGATTTCCTGTGAATATAAAGAAAGAATGCCCCTCTGCTTTATTTTCAATTGGCCTGCATATGCCCAAATCGTGGCCTATAATACTCATCAAAAGATAGTCATCTCTCCTTCATCCAGCCACCTCCTTCCCCAGTTCCTGATTATACACCTACAACACACAAATGTATTCATTTTTAGCACCTGTAGAGTTTCTCAGCACAGAAATAATGGTCATATTCACCGTCCACCATTAAAATGAATCCCTTTATGTTAAGGCGGTGCTGACTAACAGAACTTTCTGTGTTGATAGAAATAATCTTATGGTTGAAAACATGACTAGGGCCACTGAGGAACAGAATTTTAAATTTTATTTAATTTTAATTAATTTAAATGTAAATTATCACAAGTGGCTAGTGGCTACCATGTTGGATAGGGCAGAGTTAAGATATCATCTGTGTCTGAATCAGTGTCTTTTAAATATGCAGAGCCCCAAGGAGCAATGAACTTTTAAGACAGTAACCCCACGGTCATAGGAGTTTGCCCCCATAAACTGGCCTACCATTTCCCAAACTAAAAGGGAATGAGATAGGGAGAAAGTAATTTTGAGAGGATTGAATGGAGCCATGGGATGAGATGGAGAAGTGTGAGTAGGTAGAGGGCAGGCTTGGGGGCGGGGACATTTCAGAACAGATTCAGATTCAGGATGGCTTGGGAAGAGAGTAGTATTAAAAGGGAGAAACTGAGGCAAATGGTAAGAAGAACAAGATTGCTGAATATAAACACTTTGGCAAATTTGCCCAGGCCTAGTTCTGAAAGGCAGAGAGAGAGAATAGGACAAGAAGTTTGCCCTTTCCTTGGGAAGCTGCATTTCCTTCAAGACCTCTGTGGTCCCTGTCAGTGAATGACTAAGATTGTAATTGATGAGGATCTCGATAATTAATACCCAAGCCAAAACAAAGAAATTACAAAAACAACAATCTCTCCAGCTTCCAGTAAAGGAAAAAAAAAAGGTTTTATTTTTTAAGGCCTCTGATAAACCTGGTGAATTTCTTCCAATAATTGAATTATTGAGGTATTTGTTTACCTCCTTCTTTTTAAATTTACCTGTCTCATCATAGGTGAAACGTGGAATGAATGGGAACAGCGATTGATTGCAAAGTGTCTCAGTCAGTTGAAATGCTTGCTGCCCAAATTAAAGTTGTCTGTGAGTTTGGAGAAAGGTAGAGTGAGTGACGGGGAGAAGAGAAGTCTGTAACTAAACATTCTTTTCGTCGATGTCTTGTAATCAGGCTTAAATCTGGAGGGTGAGGGGCTTCCCTGGTGGCGCAGTGGTTGAGAATCTGCCTGCTAATGCAGGGGACACGGGTTCGAGCCCTGGTCTGGGAGGATCCCACATGCCGCGGAGCAACTAGGTCCGTGAGCCACAACTACCGAGCCTGCGTGTCTGGAGCCTGTGCTCTGCAACAAGAGAGGCCACCATAGTGAGAGGCCCGCGCACCACGATGAAGAGTGGCCCCCGCTTGCCACAACTAGAGAAAGCCCTCGCACGGAAACGAAGACGCAACACAGCAAACATAAATTAATTAATTGATAAACTCCTACCCCCAGCATCTTCTTTAAAAAAAATAATCTGGAGGGTGCACCTACTTTCCCAAAGTACATCCATTGTCTAATTGCGTCTTTTAAAGATGAAGAACCTGCGACTCAGAGACGTGGGTTTCCTGCCTGATGCTACTCAGTGATTGGCTGGTAGAGCTGGATCTGGAATCTGGGACTCATCTATCTGCCACCCTGGGTGCTTTCCTCTCCTCTGTAATTCCGAGGCAGATCATGCAGCCCTTAATGATATGTCTCTTGCTTAGAAAACCTTCACTTTGATACCTGAACTACCTTTATTGTTTCTCCTAAACATACATAAACAGTCTTTCAATATGGTTCTTTTTCTTCATTTTGCCCCAGCTGATCCAACAGATCTTGCCACCTGTTATGCCATTTGGGAAGTGGATGCAACCAGTTCAACATAAAATATAAACACAGGTACTGAGTGACCTAGTGGTCATCTAATCCCACTGCTCACATTAGAGATAAGGAAACTCAGGTGTCAGATGAATCAGGCCACTTGCCCAGGGTCTCACAGACAGGTGAGTTAGTACGTGCTTGCCTCTGGAGTCCTGTTTTATTTTTTTCCTTTACATTATGGTTTATTACAGGATACTGAATATAGTTTCCTGTGCTATACACAGTAGGACCTTGTTTATCCATTCTATATATGAGTTTGCATCTGCTAATCCCAACCTCCCACTCCATCCCTCCCTCCCCCCCTCCCCCTTGGCAACCACAAGTCTGTTCTCTATGTCTATGAGTCTGTTTCTGTTTCATAGATAAGTTTATTTGTGTCGCATTTTAGGGTCTACATATAAGTGATATCATGGTATTTTTTTCTGTCTGACTTCACTTAGTATGATAATCTCTAGGTCCATCCATGTTGCTGCAAATGGCATTATTTCATCTTTTTTTTACAGCTGAGTAGTATTCCGTTATATCTATCTATCTATCTATAGATAGATCTCACATCTTCATTATCCATTCATCTATCAATGGACATTTAGGTTGTTTCCATGTCTTGCCTATTGTAAATAGTGCTGCTATGAACATAGGGGTGCGTGTATCTTTTCGAATTACAGTTTTGTCTGGATATATACCCAGGAGTGGAATTGCTGGATCATATGGTAGTTCTATTCTTAATTTTTTGAGGAACCTCCATACTGTTTTCCAGAGTGGCTGCACCAATTTACATTCCCACCAACATTCCCTGTTCTAACACCAGTGCCTTTCCCCCAAACTTGACATTGTTTCAGCATCGCTGCAGCATATAATTTCACTTTGAGGTTGTGTTCATGTGGAACAAGCAAGCTGTAGATCTGGAAAGAG
>NW_006791108.1:188974-222748 GCF_000442215.2 Lipotes vexillifer | reverse complement strand
AAAGAGTGTTTTTGAATAATTTCAGTATCAGATCCTGGCAATTAATAAATCAGTTATCTAAATTAATTGCCTTCAGTGATCTAATTCCATGGCAAATTTCTCAGTCTTCCATTTTGTTTTGAGTAGGTAGTCACAGTTATATTTCACATATCTTCCAAAAACAGTCTGCTCTCTTCTGCCCAGACCAGAATGTGGCTTAATTTCCATGGCAGAATAGACCCAGTTGACCTTTAAAACGTTGAGCCTTGTATAATTTGACTTTGCATCTTGTCCTCTTTGGTTTTCCAGGGTTCTCTCTGGTCTCTGTCTCTATGTATCTGTTTCTGCTCCCTACACTTTGAGCAAAGAGATTCTCTCTGACCAGAAGAGCAGAAAAGAGGACTGTGCACTGCATTTGACACAGAGAAAGCAATTGAAGAAAACTCTTGCACCCAAAAGATTTTTTTCAAATCTCAAAAATTTGCATTCAAGAACTCTACTGAGGGAGGGAAATCTGCCAGAGAATATGGAACATCTGCTCTGATGCTGGTATTACTGTGATGACTAGGGTGCTCCCTGAAGTAGGGGTGGAGGGAGCCAGATGATGCTTCTGAGGAGATTTGCAGATTTAAAAAGTGGCATCTGTGAAAATCTAGTAAGAATACAAGGAATGTGCTTGAACAGATGGTATGCGAAGAATATTGGAATAGAACCATTCTCTGAAAACCTTTAAGGATTAATAAATGTGGCAAAGGGAAGGGGTTACAAGTGATTAATGATGACTCAATTATATTATTCAAATTGCCTATGTAGTTTTACTCCAAACCTTTTTTTTGGTGGGAGGGGGACAGACCAATAGTCATCAGTCATGGCAAAATCACATAGTGTAGGTAAGTACTTTCTGTGCAGCTTTCTAAAATATCGTGTCTCTGCATTGGAAAGTTTATTCATAAAATCAGAACAGAAGAGTTAGACCTCAGGTAATGAATGTGTGTGTGTGAGTTACACTCACTGAAAAGCCTAGATGGTAGATTTAAATGAATATATTTGTGGTTATATTGCTCTTAAGTTGATGTAGATTAAACTTTAAAGTACTGCAGCTAATTTTAGAGAATTCCATGAGAAAAGTCAGTATTCTGGACTTCAGATCAAATTGTAACTGGATTAGCAAGACATTGCCAAAAAGAGTTATAGAATAAATAAAGATCATTATAGTGGACGTAGCAACTATTTGTATGTAACCCTGTGCTTGGTGCTGCTAAAGGGCTTGTGATTAATAAGTAGCTTAGTCTTTCAGGAAAGATAATCATTTTCCTTGCCCTCATAATTTCACTGTTGATTTGTTTTAAAATTAATTTGGCAAAAATCAATTTTAGCTCCCTCTATGTAGGGTCATCACAAACTATGACTAAGCAAAGTCAAATTTAAAGAAGTTTTATTGCATGCAGCTTTTAGGAATCTGTTTAGCTGCATGTAACTGAAAGCATGCCAAGTAGGGATTTCTATATCTAGGCATTATTTTTCTTCTGTGACAAGATGCCCAAAGATTGGCAGTCCAGGGGTAGTAGAGGCTAAGTGTGTCATCCAGAATGCAGGCTCCTCCAGATTATTTGTAAGTTTTAGGGAGGTGTATCATTTGGTCCTAAATGCAGATTTGCTTTTCCATCCCTTTTACTAGATGAGTAGGTCCTGCTGTGATTTCTATATCCAATGTCCATGTCCTAACACAAACATTTGTTCCAACCCGTTGGTCATGCTCCTGATACCTGAAGTTATTCAGAACAATTATCTTATAAATTTCATTGCTTTTTAAAAAGATACTGGATCAATGTTAAAAAAAAAATCAACAATAGAGAAATGTACAAAGAAGAAAATAAAGTCCACCTTGTATTTTAACAAATACTACTGTTAATGTCATGGTAAATGATCTTCCAGAAATCGTTATATCTCTGCATATCTATATATATCTATACACACACTTTATATATACACATACATATACATATACACGTGTATAATTTATAATTTTACGTATTGTATAATTTCACATACCTATATTTAGATATATATATATATATATATATAATTTTACGTACATAGCATGATGATAAATGTAACATTCTATAATCTTTATTCACTTAATGTGTGTCATAGTCATTTTTTCATATATAGGTCTATTTCTAGATTTACATCATCTTTTTAATGACTGCCTGGTATCCCCTTGTTTGTATGTACTCTGTTTATTGTCTAACAGAATATCACTAGGGTCTGAGCACCATCCTGATGCCTAGTTTTTTCTCAAGTCTTGTGCCTGTAATCATGTGTATAACTATACTATAAAATCTCTGTAAGTGCTGGATTAGACTACACGAAGGAGCATAGTCTAAAGCCGCTCACACTGTAAACTGAGTGGCAGAAGAGTATGTTGAGGAAGTCAAGAGAACTCGTCCCAACTTGTATTTACTAGTTGTGTGAACTTCAGCAAATCACATCTCCTGTCGGGACCTCAGTGTTCACATCTGTCAAATAATGACACGAGTACAGGCAACACTCAAGGTCTCTTCTAGCAACCCTCGTGATTTATTATTTTATAAAAGCTTGTCTTTTGTTAGTTAAATTGTTATCAGTTCCATGAGAACAGGGACCAGGTCTGGATTGTTACTTGTGTGTAGCCGAGTATGGCACTTAGAAAGTACCCAATAAAAATTTGCTGAATGACTGAATGAAAGTGCCAGGTTACCAGCACTCTGAATTATTCTGCAAATATACCAAGTTCATTCCCAACTCCTTGCTTTTAGACAGATATAAATGTGGAAGAATTGTCCAGAATAGTTTTTCTTTCCATTCGTTATACCTTGTTTTATGAATCTTGGTAAGATTTTATAGATTGATTTATAAAAGTCTTAAGCCTGCCTTGTTCAGTTTCTCCTGAAATACGTTGTTCACTTTATCTGCCGTTGTAAATGAAATGTCTCCCATATTTCCATTTGTGGGTGCCTATTGCTGGTATAGAGAAAAGTTATTGATCTTTGTATAGTTATATTGTATTGAGCCATCTTACCAAATTATCTTATTAATTGTAGCACGTTTTCATTTTTAAATACAGTTTCTGGAAACTAAATCATATTAATGAATCAAAAGAGTTATCTCTGCTTTTCAATGTGTATACAGATTATATCATTTTCTTATCTTTGCGTTTGCTCATAGCTCCAAGACAATATTGAATAGTAGAGGAAAAAAAGAATATGAGTAGGACATTTACAAAGTAACAAAAGAAATAACCAATAACCATATGCTGTAGCTATTTTTCCTGAACCAGGAACGAGAAAAGGATGCCAACTCTCTTTTTATACTACAAAACATGCCATGATAAAAACAAATAAAAAATATTCAGTTTTACTGTTAGTCATGTATCAAGGTGGCAAAAAATAAAGATTTATTGCTGGTGGGGAAGATCCCTTTGAATTGCTAACAGCTGCTTTAAATATTCTCTATTGATACCTATTAAAATTAAAAGTTCACATATACATTGATATAGCAGTCCCACTCTTGAGAATTGAGAAACACCTTATATTCAGGATACTATTTTGTTGGTTATCTAAAAGTATTTTTACCCATGTGTGGCCTGTCTTTTTTCACTTTCTTTACAGTTCTTTTTTTTTATGTTCAATTTCATTCAAGTTAATGTAGTTAAATTTATCAATTATTTTTAATAGCTAATATATATTTTTTTTAATAGCTAATATTTTTATGTCTGCTTAAGAAGCCCTTCCATAACATAAGGTCACAAAGTCATATTCGTATATTTTCTTTTGTGGCTTTTAGAGCTTTGCCTTTTACATTTAAGTTTTAAATTTACCTGGAATTCATTTATGTAATGATATGGCCTGAGGTTAAGATACAATTTCATCTTCTCCCTCCATGGATAAGCAGTTGTGGCAGCATTATTTATTAAATACTATACTGTTTGCCAAGTGATTTTCAGTGTTCCTTCTGGTGTGTATCAAGTTTCTATAGTTGTATAGGTCTGTGTCTGGGATCGCTATTCTGTTCATTGCAAAGTTTGTCTATTTCTTAGACAATCCCACACTGTTTTAACTGCTATTGCTATCAAGCTTTATAAGAAGTTTTGATATATGTGGAGCATGTTCTTCAATCTTGTACTTTCTCTCCTTCAGGAGTGTGTTTACTATTCTTGGGCCTTTGAATTTCCATATGAGTTTCAGAATCTGCTTATCAAGTTCAAAAAAATTTTTTTTTAAATTCTGTTGGAGGCTTAGATTAGAAACGAATTGATTTAATACACCAGTTTGAGAGAATCGCTTTTGAGACTACCTAACGTATATCTCTACATTAAGTTAGGTCTTCTTTAATGTCTTCCACTAAAGTTTTAAATTTTTCTCTTTAAAGTTTTTTTTTTTTTTTTTTTTACTGATCAGGAAGCATCCCTACATTCAAGTATCCAATCTTCCCTCTAACAGAGAGTGCTTTTGAGAATGTTTTCAAGTAGGAGCTGAAGAGCACCAACTTGCAGGGAATTATGGTGGCTCTCCACCAGGAGAGGAGAGGTAGAATTCCCCTACAGGGTTTGTATAGGGCCTTAGAAAGTGGTCTAATGTGATATGATTTAGTGATAGCTCTAATTATAGCACAGTTCACCCCAGCAAATGTATGTTGAACACAAAGCCATTTAGTAGGAAGTTGTAGGTGTCTCTGATGGCAGAAATAAAAGCTGCACATCACTGTGTTTGTTAGTAATAGGTCATCATTCTCCTTTTTTTTTTTTTTGTGGTACGCGGGCCTCTCACTGTTGTGGCCTCTCCCGTTGCGGAGCACAGGCTCTGGACGCGCAGACCCAGCGGCCATGGCGCACGGGCCCAGCCGCTCCGCGGCATGTGGGATCTTCCCGGACCGGGGCACGAACCCGTGTGCCCTGCATCGGCAGGTGGACTCTCAACCACTGCGCCACCAGGGAAGCCCTCCTTAAAGTTTTAAACGCCTTTCATTAGATTTATTCCTAAGTAGATTGGATTTTTCTGCTAAAAATGATATCTCTGGTGGTTTTAAAATCTGTCCACATGTTCTGTGAAATGCCTCCCTTTAAAAGATGGAGCTTAATTTTCCTCCTATTAGGTGTGGAATGGACTTAGAGACTTTCTGCTAAGGAAAAAATAAAGCAGAACTAATTCAGAGACTAAATCATTAAAGGTACTGTGGCTTCCTCCTTGTCCTTTCTCAGATCACCTTCTGTGCAGGAAGGCAGCTGCCGTGTCCTGAGGATACTCAGGTCGCCTTACGGAGAGGTCCACGTGGTGCGAATATCCAGCCTCCATCCACATGAGTGGGCCATCTTGAAAGCAGATCCTCTAGCCCCAGTCAAGGCTTCGGATGACTAAAGGCCCACCAACTGCAACCTCCTGAGCGACAGACCCCGCGCCAGAGCCATCCGCTGAGCAACTTCCGGATTCCTAACCCTCAGATATAGTAAGAGCTAATAAATGTTTGTTGTTTTAAGGCACTACATTTTGTGATAGTTTGTTACAGAATAATATATAACAAATAGAGCTTTTGAAAACATTTTTTCTTTTTGTTGTTGCTATATAGAAATGGAATTTTTTTTTTACATTATTCTTATGGCTAGCTACTTTGCTAAGCTCCCTTATTACTTGTAATAATAATAAATTCTCTATAGACTCTGTTGAGTTTTGTGTAGACTGTCATTTTCTATGTACTTAATGGCAGCTTTATTTCTGTCCTTTCAATCCTTATTTATTTTTCTTAATGCATTTGGCTTGGTCTTCGGTATGGTATTGACTTGAATCAATGATAGTGGGTATCCCTTTCCCATTCCTGATTTTAAGGGGATTCTATGATACTATTCTACTTGTGAGTGTTGTTACCTAGGCTTTTGATAGTTAACCTTATTGGGTTAAAGGAGCTCTTGCTTACCCCTAGGTGCTTCCCTCAACACACAAATGCACACATTTGTGCTGGCACATCTGTAGTTTGCATTCCGTGCATGGAATTGACGAATCACAAGACACAAACATTTAAAATGCTGTTGGATATTGCCAAATCACCCTCCAAAAATGTTGCATTAATATAGTGCCACCACCCGTAGTATATGTAAATGCCTGTTTTTCCATGTTTCACCAGCCTCTTTTTCCCCCAACGCAACCCCCTATTTTCTTAATAATAAAACCAACCAGTTATACAGTAGTTACTATGTTCCAGGCACTGTTCTAAGGCTTCATTTGTATTATTCATCTAATCCTTACAACAATCCTGTGAGGTAGGTGTTACTGTTACCCCCAGTTTACAGGTGAGCAACTGTGGCACAGACAGATTCAATAACTTGCCCAAGGTCACACCACTAGTGAGTGATACAGGGTCAGGATTTAAACACAGGCAATCTGGCTCCCAAGTTCATGCAATGAAGCGTTATGCTTCACTCTCTATTACAACTAACAGTGATTGAACCCTTGACATGCAGGTGAGAGCTGTTATAACTCAATTAATCATTGCAATCACCATCTAAGGTAAGTATTGTTATCATTCCCTAGTACTTGGCATATTGGAGCACATGCCACACCTTCGTTCCTTAGTGAAAACATTGGTTTGATGGTGACTTGACGGAGTGGTTCATCTTCCTATGCCCCTTGACTTCCCAGGAAGTGGTTTCTCTAGGCCATCAGGATTTGCCCCGGGATGGGAGCTAGATTGAGACAAGGGCTTGATTTGGGGGAAGGCATGTGGTTGCAGTTTGAATTTTGTAAGGATAGCATTCATATCTGTATTGAGCACGAGACAGTCTGAAAGAGCAACGGCTCAGGAAAGAGAAAGACTGGGATTTAACCTTCCCTTCCACTTACCAGCAGGGTTTACTCAACTCTCTGAGCCTTAGGTTTTCCCATCTGTGGAATGGGGACAATGCTAGCTACTTCGTGGTGGTGTGGTGAGAAATACATCTGGTGGCACTTGTGAAGCGTCTGGCCTAGTGTCTGGCATGTGGTACTTGCTCTGCAAGAGTGAATTCCTTTCTTCTTCCTCCAGGGCAACTGAGTATCAGGGCCACAGATTGCTATAGGTGAAAACCAAACTAAAACCTAAAACCCAGTGAATAATCGCCATATAGACAATTGAGAGTTGACTATGTGTGAGCAGATATTTTTACTAATGTACAAAGGAAGTGTCTGATAACTTGCTGTGTGCCAGGTATAATTGAAAATATATTACATAGATCTAACTTTTAAAATCTTCAACCAACTCTATAAGTTGTGCACGATTATTATTATTCCCATTTTATGGGCAAAGAAACTGAGGTACAAAGAAGTTAAGTAACTTGCCCTTGGTCACAAAGCTCATAAATAGCAGAGCTGGGATTTAAACTCAGGATTTCTGGTTCCATAGCCTTACTCACCATGCTATTCTTCCTGTGGAACAGCTCAGAAACCTTCCTGACAAATGTCTTACTGAGAAAAGTAGAACTAAAAAATTCGCATACTCGGTTTCTGTTTCGAAGTCCATTTCCAATGCCGAGTTTTTATTTAGGTTTTGACGTCTTCCTTGGTTCTAGCCAACAGTATGTATTAAAGTTAACCTGAATCTTTACCATTGTGTTTGTTTCATGAAAGACCTGGTTCCAAATTGTGTTTTTCCATTTCCTAGCTGTGTGAACTTGTGTAGGTCATTTAACTGCTTGAGCCTCAGCCTCTATAGGTTAAATGGTGGAAATCATACCTACTGCTCTGGGCTACTCTGATGATTAGATGAGATAGTATTGAAAAGGAAAGTGATTTGGAAACTGTAAAGTGCTGTGCAAATGTTATTTGATACAACTATTCCACAAAGAGGAGCCAGCCAGAAGCCTTTGCTTACTTAAGCAAAAACCTCGCTTTGGGAATAGGAAGTGAATTTAATTGCTCCCTGTCCTTCTACTGCTAATCTTAGCCAGGATCTGAGCATAGCTGTGGCACCACATGTACATAAAGAGAGGAGCTGGTGCCAGGATCCCACTTTCTCTGTGTATAAGTATCTCCAAGGGAATGTGATAGGTTTGCCTGTCAGCAGAGTGTTGCCTCCTTTGTGGTCCAGAATATTAACTGAAATATTACGCTACAAAATTATTAGCATTTCCTTACACAGAAAATGTTAAAAATAAAGAGGTGGCTCATGGGAGTTGAGAGAGAAGAGGTGAATTGTACTAAGGAACTGATGCTGTCCTGTTGCGGAAGATGTCTTTGGACCTCCTCGAAGCATTTCAAACAGCAAGGAACTCTGATTTAAATTGCAAAGGACTTTTTTCTTCCAGAAAATTGTCTTGTGTGCCAGTGTCTGTTAAAACAGCCGGTTCCTGGAGTGACTGGCTGCATTCGAGTCAACAAATGATACATAAGTGAAAATCTAATAAATACCAATTCCTAGTCCCACTCTGCAAAGATTCTTATTCTTTAGATCTGACAGGAGACTTGAGAATCTGCATTTAAAAAAGCTCCCAGGGGCTTCCCTGGTGGCGCAGTGGTTGAGAGTCCGCCTGCCGATGCAGGGGACACGGGTTCATGCCCCGGTCCAGGAAGATCCCACAAGCCACAGAGTGGCTGCGCCTGTGAGCCATGGCTGCTGAGCCTGCGCGTCCAGAGCCTGTGCTCTGCAACGGGAGAGGCCACAACGGTGAGAGGCCCGCGTACCTCAAAAAAAAAAAAGCTCCCAGGAAGATGCTAATTCACAACTAGGTATGGGAACCATGGCCTGAAGATGAAGATGAATATTGCAAATGGGGATGCATATGGCAGTGAGACCGATGAGTTTTGGGGACTAAGCTGGTTTTTAAAATGCTTCTGTCCCAGGTCCTTTTCACCTCCATAATCTGTTTTCCCTTTTTTCCTAAAACCTGTTTTCGGAAATGTTTTCTGGAAAATTGCAACATGCCAGTTTTAAATCACTTTAGTCATTGCCTTCTTTGTCAACCATTTCATGACAACATAGGTGAATAATTTTAGGAGGTTAATTGCGTTATGCTTTCAACTTCTGCCCCCCGGCCACAGTTGTGTGATTGATGTTCGATATCACTGTTTCTGTAATAAAATCTCAATGCTCAGTTCTCTACTCCTTTCTTTATGCCATGAATGGCACATACTGCTCAATCAGAGTGTGCCCCAGGGGAGGGGGGGGGGAATCCCTGCCCAGTTGCAAGAAAGACAGTAGACACCAGAACGTTTGAAGTATCCTATTCTCAAAAATTTTGGAGGTGCTGAGACATAAGGAAAGTCATTGTTGAAGGTTTAGAAATCACTGTGTTACCTAAGAAGCGGCTGAGAGACAGGACACACAGGCACACCAGGGACCTATGCAAGTAGGTTTGTTGGCTGTTTGGCTGTTGTAGTTAAACATAATACAAAGGGTGTCTCTGTGCTCCTATCTTGACAAATGACTTTGTGATCAATCAGACCTATCCATTTGAATTCTGGTTTCCAGCACGAACTGTGTGACCAAGTCGGGATAGGTTGCTTAACCTCTTGGTCTTTTGTTTCCTTATCTGATAAAGGGATTTAACGATGCCCTAATTGCGTGGCTGTTTTGAAGTTAAGACAAGGCCCATGAGTGTGCGGTATATAATAAAAGCTAGTTTCCATCCAATCTGGAGCCTACTTCTGCCTTCTCAGTTTATACTGAAGTGTGAAGTGGAGCCTGCTGCAAGGTACCTTGAGTCAGTCCTGATAGGAAAGTCTGTTAAGCTGAACCAATGTGTGTCAATGTCCCTTTGTACAGAAGGTGCTGGGATACAAGTCAGTGCATATAACCTCATAAAGTATGATGTGACAACACAGAAAGTAGCAGCTTGGTGATCTGCAGAAGGCAGTAAAGGAGGTTGTCAAAATGTGCTTGTTGAAATGGTGGTGAATCCAGGAGGATGTCTCGGTGGTATCCCCACTGGTCCACCCCAGGATATATTTAATACTGACTAGTCAGCTGTAAGAAGGTCTCATGATATGGTTGGTAATGTGATATCGTCATGGGTGAATTCCCACTTGCAGTGTCAGAGTCCAAAAGGCAGGGATCCCTGGTTAATATATTTGGAGCTAGTCGGGCACAGACCAGCCCTATTTTATGTTTGTGGTTGAAGATACAGCAAACATTCTTTTTTGTTCGGTACGCGGGCCTCTCACTGTTGTGGCCTCTCCGATTGCGGAGCACAGGCTCCAGACGCACAGGCTCAGCGGCCATGGCTCATGGGCCCAGCCGCTCCGCGTCACGTGGGATCTTCCCAGACCGGGGCATGAACCCATGTCCCCTGCATCGGCAGGCGGACTCTTAACCACTGCGCCACCAGGGAAGCCCAACAGCTAACATTCTGTAATGTGGAGGAAAGCAGTCTGGACAGGGGTTGAGAATCCCTGGGCTCCAGATTTGACTTTCTTGCCTTGCAAGAGGGTCATCAGGATAAGAATAGGTGAGAGATCCAGAAGGGGCACCAGGACTGTGAGTTTTATGCTGAGCACTTGGACTCAGGCTCAGTGCTCCCTGAAAAGAATAAAACTTCAGCAAAATGGCTGACGTTTCATACTTTTCAAAGTTCTTTTCCTCAGTTACACCTCCCAACAGCGCTGTGAAGTCAGTGTTTAAATCCCCATTTGACCATGGAGGAAAGAAGGCACAGAGTCATTAGTTGGCAGGGCCAGGAATTAAATCCTTGGGTACTGGACCCTGGGCCCAGGCTTTTCCACCAGGCTATGAAATGGGCCCCGTAAGGAATAAGGGTGAGGTTTTGATAGTATTATGATGGCATGAAGGCCAGGGGATCCAGGAATACTGAAATCCTACCCTCCCAGTGATGTAGATGCAGTGACCTTGCAATAAAGAACAATGACAAAGAAAAGAAAAATATCACTTTACTTATTTAATATTGGTTGAGTTTTTCCTCCAAATGCCCGTGTAGTTTGGAGCATGGATCCTGAGCTCAAAATCTGAGAACCTCTTTCTTCCCTTTTTGCCCGTATCTGAATCTTGTAGATCATACCAGGTCGGCTGGAGAAGGAGTGAGACAGACACGCACATGGAGAGTCACAGAGAGACTGATAACGAGGGGTCAGGCCTGCTCTTCCTAAAGGTCAGCCTACCACTTCTGCTACTTGGGTGGAAGGGAGGGAGAACGGCCAGAGCAATCTGACCAGAGCTCCTCCATAGGGACGTGGGTTTTGGCCCTTCAACGTGGAATAGATAGAAGAGAGAGTTGCACATTCAGAGCTTGGCCTTTGCACATACCCACCAGCAAATATGGCCCAGTAAGTATTCTGGAGTCAGTCTAACTCAAAGCAACTTTTCCTCCTTTGGGAGAAGTTGGGGGGCTTTGGGAGAAAGAAGAGCAGACGGAGCCTCAGAACTGAATTCTTGCAGCGCTCTTCCAGATACCGTGCTGCATGGCGTAGGTGCTGGAGCGTGATGTGAAAGGTGGAGGAGTGGCAGGTAATGGTACTAAAGAGGGGTGAAAACCAGGAATGGAGGCCTATTAGATCATGTTAAAAAGCCTGGACTACATCCTTTAGGTTAATGCTACTTAGTGTTGTGGTCCATGGAGACGCAAAATCTCTGGCCCGTTCCCGGACTCCTAAATCAGAATCTCAGGGGTGGGGCCCAGGCATCTGCATTTTAATACTCCCTAGGTGACTTTCATATTGGCTAGAGTATGAGAACTGTCGGTGTAGTTCATGGAAAGGGAATCAAAGGGTTTCAAGGACGGATGGCGCACGGTTGGCATTTTGGGGTGGTGACATAGCCTGTATCCCCTTCATCTGATGACTTCCATCCCTTCAGCTCCCAAGCAGGGGAGGCTTCTCAGCAGCTGTGCTTTCATTACCTGATAGGACCTACCTGGCTGTAGCTGGCGGGGCTGTGCAAAGACAATCTGACACAAGCAATCAAATGATCTTGCCCGCGTTCCCCGATTTGCAGGAAGTCCGTTCTGTCTCTCTCTTTTAGTTCTGCCATTTTCTTCACCCAGACATTTCCAGATGTTTACCAGTGTCCAGAAAGACAGCTGTTCTCCCCTTGTCTGGCAACCTCTCCCTCATCATGGCAGGTCTTGTCCTCAGTGATATGGCTGGGTGGGGCCCCGGGTGCTGGTGCCCTGCCCAGGCATCGTGGCTCTTCCAGGTGTGAGGGACAGCGATCTGTACCACATTCAGCTGAGAGGCCACTCCCCCGCGGCTGACCTGGGCTGTCACTACTTCAGCCCTGTAGGTTGCCCGGAGCCCCAGCTGCTCCAGGGGGCGTGGCTCAAGATGGGGAGTTCACTGCTTGGAGTCACATTTCCCTTCGGATCTCTGCTTTACTTCACCCCAGTCCTGGAAGTTGCTTCCTTTCCTTCTCCCCACATGATGCCCACTGAAGCTCACAGAACAGGAGACATTTCTTGCAGGAGGAAAAAAAAAAAAAAAAAAAAGCTCTAGCATATTATATGCATTATAGATTTCCCTGCTTGGAGCTTAAGCCTGTTTGTGTGAGTTTCTGTTACTGGAGACAAAAGAACCTTAGCCAGGGCAACTAGGTTTGCCATTGATGCATCACTACCAGCAGCGTAGATGCTGGAGTAGAGGGCAAAGATCTGACGGCCACACTTCCTCTCCAGGTGAGTGAGGAGAGCGGCCTGCAGTGGAGATGGAGATAGGCGAATTGATCTGTAATACACGTAGATGTCAAGAAAGGCGGAACATGGCACCAGTGATGAGGACGAGAGAGGGCTCAGGGATGCTCGGGGCTCCTATGAGTGTCTGAGTGAATGGTGAAGCCTTTTTCCGAGACAGTGAACATGGTCCTACAGCAATTGTAGGACCGTGAACTCTGAGGCCATCAAATGGTAATGATCGAGGGTGATGGTAACCTCAGGGTGTGACGAAAGTAGGTTACACTTCCACTTGCCTCAGAACCAACTGAGAACTTATCACCCTAGGTCTTCTGTGTGTTTCTTCCTCTTTCTGTCCTCACGCCTCCTCCCTCTACGGGTTTCTTGTTTTCCTTGCTTGTCTGTCCAATCTACCCTGTGCTTCTTTCTCTCCTGTCTCTCTTTTGCTCTATTATTTCCCTTTCCGTTTCCCCCTAGACTCACCTTCACTTAACCAACCAGAGTATATCATGAAAGTACTATATACATCTAGAACTTGTATATTTTTGGTGAGTTTTATGCCCCTTGCTTTTGCTTTAAAAGCAATGTAGCACATTACCTAATTATATTGATCATTCCTATATAGACTCTAGGCAACCTTAAAAATGAAAGGTGGATCCAATTAGTGCCTAGTTTCATTTTTCAGATTTCAGTGTAATCCCCAACTGGGGCTTAAGCAACTTGTACCTTGTGAATCTGCTTCTTGTGCCTATTACTGCCATTGCCTTTATTACAGATGGTCCCCCAAACACCAATTTCCCATTGGCTCCAGTTGTTCAAGATAGTAAAACTGCACATAAAAAGGCAGCTTTAAAAAAGTAGCCTAAATCTGGAATGAAATCAAGTGAACCGCAGAATTACCTCATCAACAACAAATATTCTTTATATCCCCTGTGGATTAAGAGTTCCTGATACGTGGCTCAAGAACTGTTTTAGAATAGGACACCACATCCTTTTATTGTCGCCTTGTGGTTTATCTATTCATTCCAGTTTAGTCGGACAAACATTTATTAGGCACCTATTAAGTGCTGGGAATTTGAAGAAGATGGTCCACCACCTCTAAATAGCAGACAGTCTTCCCATTTAGCCCACGCATTCCACACCTCCTGTAGCTCAGCCCAAGGAGTCTAAATGAACAGGGATGTTAGCATTGGGCAAAGCCAAGGGAGTGAACACCGGCTGAGCATCACGATGTGCTACATGGGGGTGGGGGGAGCTAGGTGCACTCTACATGTTAGAGCTTAATCATCACAGCAGTATTCTAAGGTAGGTGTCAATATTCCCATTTTACTAGTGGGGAAACTAAAGCTTGGAAAAGTTAAACGCATTGCAACGGAGTGGTGATCACCATTTCTTTTTTTGTCTTTTTTTTTCAATTATGGAAAAACATGCATACATAAAATTGACAGTTTTTTTTTAAAGGATGTTTTAGATGTTGGGGGTAGGAGTTTATTAATTTATTTATTTTTGCTGTGTTGGGTCTTCGTTTCTGTGCGAGGGCTTTCTCTAGCTGTGGCAAGCGGGGGCCGTTCTTCATCGCGGTGCGCGGGCCTCTCACTATCACGGCCTCTCTTGTCGCGGAGCACAGGCTCCAGACGCGCAGGCTCAGTAGCTGTGGCTCACGGGCCTAGTTGCTCCGTGGCATGTGGGACCTTCCCAGACCAGGGCTCGAACCCATGTCCCCTGCATTAGCAGGCAGACTCTCAACCACTGCGCCACCAGGGAAGCCCTAAAATTGACATTTTTTACTATTTTTAAGTGTGTAATTCAGTGGCATTTAGCACCTTCACAGTGTTGTGCAACCGTCACCATTGTCCATTTCCAGAACTTCTTTATCATCCCAAACTGAAACTCTGTACCCATTAAACAGTTACTCCCCATTCCAACCCTGGTAACCTCTAGTCCACTTTCCAGTCACTCTTGTTTCAGATGCTACTTGGCTGGCATCAGTGGGAAGATGCAGAGTGCAGTGGTTACAAGCTTAGGGCTCTAACAGCGCGGGCCTGGGTTCAAAACTTGCCTTCTTTGAGGTTATCATTTATTTTTGTAAATTTAGAACCTTCACTGCAAAAAAAATTTTTTTTTTTCATTTCAAGCAAAGGAGGCAAGGTTTCAGCTGGATTTTGAAGGTCAGGGAGACTGGGTAACTTCACATGTAGGAAATGAATAGTTGTGTGTAGAATATGGAAGAACACAGGAGGACCTTTCTGTTGGAAGTTACAAAGACATACATTAGTTATGCAAAGGAATAATGATGTGGGAGGGGGCCTCTTCATCCCGGTAAAGGATCCCAAAGTGTAGGTCATGAGTCTGGTGCTGAAAGGAAAAAACTAAATCTGCAAACATTCACACACGCATACAAAGAGACCCAGAACTCCAGTATTATGTGTGTATATATGTGTGTATATATATATACACACACACACGGTCTACATTTATGTGAGCGTGTGTGTGTATGCATAGGAGGACAAATACATAGCTTAAAACCTTAGTGCTTCACCCACCCAAGGAGAAGGAACTTTCCGAACTCTCAGTGAAACAAGTTAAACGTAGGGTTTTGCTTGACAGAATATAAGGAGAACAGAGCCTAGTACTGGTGTGCGTCCAAGCCCCTTTCAGGCACCCTGAGAACTGCAGTGACCCAGCCTATGTTCAAAGTTACAACTCCACAGGACCAGCTGACTAACGGGGAAGTCATATGGCACTAGGGAAATAACACCCTCCCTTGCCAAATGCCTTGACCTGGACCACTGAAACCTGGCTAAAACCAGCCGTCTGCTAGAAGATGCCCTGGAGAGGAACTGACCTGGGGGTGACAGCTGGAGCCACCCCTTACCAGCCAAATGACCTTGGGCTAATAACTGTACCTTTCTGAGCCAGGTTAATTACACACATTACATAGGGCAGAAATGGGGATTAAGTGAGATAATTTATGTCAACAGTACTTGGCCTCTGCCTGGCAAAAAGAATTTTTATTTCCTTCTCTTAATGACAGTAATAGCTACTGTTTTTCTTTCTTTCTTTTTTTAAAGCATTCCCTATGTAATCAGAATTATCATACATTTTCTTCTTTACAACCTGCAGAGGAAGCATTATTATACAGATTTTTTTGCAGGTGAGGAAATGGAATCTCAGAAAAGTTCAATAACAGCCACAGCTGGTAAATGGTGGGACTAGAGTTCAACGCAGGTGGTGTATCCTCCCTGAGCCTGCCCGCTGCCAGCCCGCCTTCACTTCTCCTCTTTCCCAAAGCCAAGTCTGGCCGTACACTGTGGGCCCTAAAGCACGAGGTCTTCTTGGAAGCAAGATACTTATTTCTTAGTAAGGGATCAGGAGAGAATACAGGGAAAAGACGACTTCGGTTTAGGCCCTGACTTTACTCATTCTTCTTGGGACAGGCAGGGTTATTGACTTTTATTTCTTATTTCAGACTTTGGCAGTTATTTGCTCACATCAACAAGGGCAAAGCCACTAAGTCAGTGCTACCCTGTCAGTGGAGGGAGCCAGGTGGTGATGCTGGGCAGCTTCAATGACAACATAAATCATGGCTCTTCACCCAATCAGTATCAAAACGGGACAACGCCGGAAAGCAAATAGGGGTAGGGAGTGGATCGTGGGGAGGTGTTAGGGGAACGTAGCTTCTGTTAGGGACATCTTATTACCACGAGCTTGCTGGTATATTTTGACGTTGCTTATCCTGGTGTTCCTTCTAGCAGGGGTTGTGGAAAGGGTCTGGGACCGAAGATTTGGGGACACTGAGTTCATCTTCAAAGCCTGGGTCCTCATCTCAAATTAAAGCTGTTTGGGCTATAAGGTCTTAAAGTTTTCTGGCTCAAAACTTTGGTTATGTCATCTTTTCCCAATAGCCCTTGTCCTACTCTTTTGGCTGGTCTACTTTTTTTTCTTCTCCTTTAACTGTGGTCATTTCTGAAGATTCTTCCCTAGTTCCCACGGTCGTGTATTTTCTCATAGCTTCGGGGAGTGCAAGAACTTGAGCTATCGCCTCAGGCTGGGCTGCTGAAATGCCTCATAAGCCATCCCTCACATTTTCAGGCCTTTCCTGGGCTTGTCTGCCTTGAAGTCTACAACCAGAATTTTCTCACTCAGTCTTTATTTCAGTAACATCCAATTATTCTCTGTTTCTCAAGCTCAAGTCTTCTCGAGTTGGATCTGAGGCCCACTTTTATCCATTTAATGTTTTTATGTTAGAAAAAATATCTACTTAGAGTGAAAATTGAGGGCTTCTTCAATCAACTAAATTTATAAGGGGCATAACCTTCAGGAATGGCACGAAATACTGCATGGATGCGGTCGCACAGGAAGGTGAAAATCAACCTGAAGGGATTTCAGTAAAGGAAGGGGGTGAATTTACTTGCTAATCTAGCAAACCCAATATTGAAGTGATTAAATTATAATGTCACGAGTTATTCTTGGAAAGGGAGTATTTAGTAGCTAGCATAGAAAATGTCATGGGCTCTATGTTTTTTACCTAATGAAGGATTCATTTTTCAGTGGGACCCACAACCAAAAGTAATTCATTCTCGAGCTTCCCTGGTGGCGCAGTGGTTGAGAGTCCGCCTGCCGATGCAGGAGACACGGATTCGTGCCCCGGTCGGGGAAGATCCCACATGCCGCGGAGCGGCTGGGCCCGTGAGCCATGGCCGCTGAGCCTATGCGTCCGGAGCCTGTGCTCTGCAATGGGAGAGGCCACAACAGTGAGAGGCCTGTGTACCCCAAAAAAAAAAAAAAAAAAAAAAGTAATTCATTCTCTTAAAAAGGATGTGACATTTTCTTTCCATTCACATAGCAACCAGGGGTTTGGTGATTTTTCCAGGAGTGATGTTTCCACAGAGAGAATGCTTTTTCTACAAGGCACACACAGCTGCTAAAACCAACCAAAAGCTCAGAGTAGAGAAGCACAGAGGGCCTGCATCACACAGGCCAGCCTAGGATTAACTGAGATCAAGAGAAAAGCAGCCAGCATTTTTTTTTTGTAGAGGATACTAAGAATAAGAAAAGGCTTACTTTTACAGAACTCAATGCATTCTCAATTAAAGACACTGAGATGGTATGTTAGCAAAATCTATGAACTCCTGTGATACGCAATTAGATCAGAGAAGAAAGAACTGGCAGTCTCAGCCAGACAGTGTGGTGTCTATGGAGGATAGTATAGGTGGGACCAGAAAAGAGTTAGTCCAGGTCACACTGGTTGAGTTCTCACCACCTCCTTAGTGATGAGTCTTAGTGATGAGAGTCTCGACACGGCTGTCATGAACCGCTGAGTGTCCTTTATCACTCGCTGTATTTAAGGATGATCATAAATAGTCCACAGTTTTCACTACAGTCATTGTCAGTAAAATTGTGTTTTCATTTTCTTTACGCCCAAAGTTCACTTTTTCCTCTTGATATTGTTGGATAGTGGTATTTGGAAGAGACGAACCGTACTTGATTTTCAAGGGGCCAAGGTGATCAGAATGATCATTCTTCCCAGGTTCCTTCCATCAGGGGTGAGACAAACTGCATTTTACATGTTGACCCTCATTGTATTTTAGCTGCCATATGCTTTGTGCCTTCTCCAGAAGCTACTGAAGTTACATACTGTTAAGGGCTGAACTGTGTCCCCCTTCCTCCCAAATTCATATGTGTAGGTCTTAAACCCCAGGAGCTCAGAATGTGACTGTATTTGGAGATAGGGTTTTTAAAAGAGAGTTAAGGTAAAATGAGGTTATTAGGGTGGACCCTAATTCAACACGACTGGTGCTTAGAAAAAGAGAAGATTAGGACACAGACATGCACAGAGGAAAGATCATGTGAAGCTACAGGGAGGAAAAAGCCATGGAAAAGCCAAGGAGAGAGGCCTCAGAAGCAACCAACCCTGCCAACACTTTGCTCTCAGACTTTTAACCTCTAGAACCGTGAGGAAACAAATTTCCGTTGTTTAAGGCATTTGGTCTGCAGTACTTTGCTATGACAGCCCTAGGAAATGGATACAGTCCCCTTCTGCCACCTCTATTCCTGATCCCAAGTGTGTGGGCCAGGACAATCGTGTTTGTTAGACACACAAAAAGGAAGCACAGATGTGACCTACGTGGAGCCTGAACACCTGCTTCTGTTTCCAAGTCCCCTTCCACCTTCCCATCCTGTTCTGCATCCCAAGGCTTATCTCCACAGCATGAACTTCCCATGACAGTCAGACAAGTCTCCTTACTCTCTTGTTTGTCCCGCCCCACGTACACTCTCCTGGGTTCTGCTTTTAGAGGAAATAGGTTTCTCCTCCAGTTTGGAACGTGTTCCTGGGTCCTCCTCCCATCCAGCCTGCCAGGCCCCGTCGCTGATTGCCCCTCTCGGGGGCTCGGCTTCTTCTCAGTGCCTTCCCTGCTTTATAATTTGTGCCATACTATTTCACACTTGATTTTCCTCTCTGTCTTTCTTTACAGCCTACCCAATTTTTTTAAAAAAAGTATTTCAGGTAGTTTATACAGGTACATAAAGTACAGCAAGGTAACGTAGATTTGGTGTGGGGAAAAGAAAGGACAATGGCAGAGATATAAAAGGGAGCCAGGAATGACACCAATGGCAGAAAGCAGACTAGCCTTGCTACAGATTTGGCTTCCTTTCCAAGAAACCCACTTGAAAAAATGGAAACTTCACAGCTATACAGTCCACACGGTATGGAAGTAAATGGGAATAAACTGATTGCTCAGAAGTAAAACTGTTCCTGGTAATAGGTGCATTGTGTGATGCATGGCATCTTGACCCCTTGACAGTGGCCAACAGATGAGGTTTTAGGAAAGCCCTCACAGGGTTACACCAAAGTTGAACTCACTAAAGGCAGTTCTAAGGATGCCAAACTGTGGGATTCAGGTCAGTGTTCTTTGCTGGTCTCCTTGAATTTAGGCATGGATTTCAGAGGTCTTAGAGAAAGAAGGGGATGACTTATGCTTCAGGCATTCCATCCTACTGTTTCTCTCAAATGAGCTTCGATAGACACCAAATAACAGGGAGCCAAGCATTCAGTTGTCATACAATGGCAAGAACCTAGGCTGGGTTGCCAACTAAATTTTGATCGCTTGCCCTAAAGTTGCCTCAAACCAGGAATTAAGATGCAATTCCATTGGTAAATGCCCTAAAGCCAGATATGCCCAGGAACACACCTGCAGGTGAACTGAGTAGGGTTTTTTGGCTCGTTGCATTGAGGGAAACTGCACACCTGCAGGGACTGTGGGGAGTCTTGGGGAGAAGATACCAGAAGGTTTATAATATTACAGGATTGGAGCTAGTGTTAGGTGATTTGGGGAGGAGTTCAAGGAAGAAGGGGTTGGCTCTGGATTGAGTGCTATCAGGAATTTGGGGCAGTTCTGTGACTGGGGATCTTAGCTCTTCTCTAGAATGTGAGGAGGTCTGAAGCACGGCTAGCATTGTGATTGGAGGAAGCGGCAGGCTCGCTTACAAGCTGAAAGGGAGGGTAGTTGGTTATTTTGGTGGCGTTTACACCTTGTTTCCGCCTGAGCTCAGACGTGATTATGGAGCGGATTTCTTTTTGTCTCAGTTTATCACAGTAATAGAATGACTTTGTCTGGCATTGCCTTCTAGCGACACCCATCTCTATTTGCTGCTGTGAGGCCTGCTCCCTGCCATCAGGGGCTGCTTGTGTCTTTCTCACCATGCAGGGATTCAGGAGCCTCCCCAGGAGGGCCCCCCACTGGATGCGGGGGAGGCCTTCAAAGAGGGACAGGAGTGTCCCCTCAAACTTTGGCTTGAGTGTGCTCAAAGTCACAGGCGATTAAGGGAATTGAGGCCTCTTTTATTCCATATGGCAAGAAAAGAATTTTTTTTTTAAATAAATTTATTTATTTGGCTGCGTTGGGTCTTCGTTGCTGTGTACAGGCTTTCTCTAGGTGTGGCGAGCGGGGGCTGTTCTTCGTTGCGGTGCGTGGGCTTCTCATTGTGGTGGCTTCTCTTGTTGCGGAGCATGGGCTCTAGGTGCATGGGCTTCAGTAGTTGTGGCACACGGGCTCAGTAGTTGTGGCTCACGGGCTGTAGAGCGCAGACTCAGTAGTTGTGGCCAGGGGCTTAGATGCTCCGCGGCACATCGGATCTTCCCGGACCAGGGCTCGAACCCGTGTCCCCTGCATAGGCAGACAGATTCTTAACCACTGCGCCACCAGGGAAGTCCCAAGAAAAGAATTTTAATCCCCCTACACCAGGCAGTGTCAATCTGCAAAATTAATATTAGCACATTGATCTTGGAGCCTCTCCAACATCATCGGGTCCAGCTGCAAGGCCGGTGCTGCAGGTGAACTTTACTTTGGCATCTACAGATTAAAACTATGATTTTTCATGTTACTTGTTAAAAATATAACTCCCTTCTTAAAAAAACTGAACTTTAATTATTACTTAACTCAAAAGTCATTGATAGAATATTACATTATAGAGAGTTCATAAAACAGAGAGGGAAAAAAAATACAATCCTATTAATTACTCTTACCTAACCACTGTCATCTCTTTTATTCCTTCTATCTTTTTCATGTAGATTTTAAAAGTTTTAATCACTCCGCACACAGAATTTCATAATTTTCGGATCCACTTTATAATGTACCATTTTACCTTACATCTGTGCTTTTCCATGTAACTATAGATTTTTTTTAGGTTTTTCTTCTATAAAAAAATTGACATAATTGACATATAACATTAGTTTCAGGTGTACAACATAACGATTCAAAATATGTAGACATTGTGACATGATCACTGCAATAAGTCTAGTTAACAGCCATCACCACCCACAGTTACAAATTTGTTTTCTTGTGATGAGGATTTTTAAGATCTACTCTCTCAGCAACTTTCAAATATACAATAGAGTATTGTTAACTATATAGACATCATGCTGTACATGACATCTCTAAGACTTATTTATTTTATAACTGGAGGTTTGTACCTTTTGATCCTCCTCACCTGCTTTAATGATTGTTTTCAATGGCTGTATAAAATTTCACACAGATTTATCATTTTCTTAGTTATACTTCTACTGATGGAAATGTGTAACTCTTTTCTTTTTTTTTTCTGCTTTAAATGGCACTAGGATGAAAAATTTTCAAGCGTGTAGGTTCTCTTTTACTTTTTAGAGAGCTGTGCTTTCTACCTGGAAGTTTTAAAGATTTTCCCCTTACCCTTGGAGTTTGGGAATTTTGTCAGAACATAGATAAATGCCTCTCTTTTTTCAATAATTTTGCCTGAAATCCATTAGGCTCTTTCTGAAACTCGTTTTCTTTTTTCAGAGATTTTTTAACTTTTTTTTCTTCTCCTTCTCTTCCCTTTGTTCTCCTTCTAGGACTCCTACTGTCCTCAGGTTGTTTCCTAGGTCTGTTGTCTAAGCCTCTTCTCTTTTCCCTCGTGATGACCAGATCTTTGTGTTTTTACCTTGTGGTTTTACTTACTTCACCCTTTTGACCGTCCAGGCTACTGAATTTGAGTATCAAGAGTGATCATCTTCTCCTTAAATTCACGTACTGATTTTTTAAAAATGAAGTCTCTTTTCATGTGCTGAACTTGAATCTCTTCAGTGCTCGTATTATCGTATTATTTAGTGCTCTTATTGTATTTTATGTTTTTAAGGCTGCCCTCCGTCTGCTTCAATAAGCTTTATTTCATCAGGGCCCTGCCCTAATCCTTGTTTCTTTTTCCTCTCTCTGACTGTCCAGCTCCCTTACCATCTGTTTATTCTTTTTCTTTGCTGCTCCCTGGGGGTTCAGGGCTGGGATGCCTAAGCTGGGCTAGAGGGTGGGGTGGGAGGATGAGAGCAATGGAAGGCGTGGTGCTCTGACTCTGAAAGCTGGCAGAGCAGCGGGAGGAAGCCATCAGCTCCCTATCAAGGCATTGGATCGGGGAGGGGAGGCTTTCCACAGTTCTCCTCAGCCTCAGGGTTGGGGAACCCTCAGTCTGCCCATTCATTTCCTCCTCAGCCTCTTTAGTCTTTGGAAACTGGCCAGTGTCTGGGAATGCTCAGGTTGACCGGTGGATGTCAGGTTTCCCTGCAGGGGTCCAGGGATCCCTGTGGATCAAGTTCTCCCTGAAAGCTGACTGCTTCAGAACCTTGCCCTGAGATGATCTTTTGCTGCCCCCTCACCCCCCAAAACTGGCTCTCACCTGGTCCAGAGGGTTAAAGCAGCCCACGCCTGTCAGTTCACCTATCCATTTCCTGAATTGCTGCAAGGCTCAAAGAAGTGAGATAAAGCTTGAATGAAGTTGTATGTGTAGGAAACACAGAATGCATCAAGGCACTGTCTTTCCAGAATTCTCGGCCTCTACGTGTTTCACAGTTATTTTTGATATTTCAGCTCAATTATTCTTTCCTATAATTTTAGAATCAATCAAGTTTTAAAAATTCTATGAGTTTTTGTTTGGGGGAATGAATTGGCATCTTTTAAATATTTCGTCATGGAAGATTGGGTTCTATATTCATTCAAACCTTCTTTATTTTGTTTCATTATTTTCTGTGTATATGGTCACACATTTTTCTCATTAAGGTTATTTTCGGATACTTGGTTATGATCATGAATTGTGCTTCTTTTATTTTTCTCATATTTTCTTTTGAATATGAACCAACGTTAATTTTCGAGATGCTCTTTCAGGGTAAGAGTTCTTAACCCTGGATGTAGTTTAGAATCATCTGAGGATCCTCATCTCAGGCAATTTGTATACAAATTTAAGCCATTCTTTTAGAATATTCTTTTAAAAAAGAAAGAGTGGGGGGCACTGGAAATACAGACTAGTGTATATTCAATAAAACAAATTTCTCCTGCCCTGTCTTTGTATTCCCATATTTTCCCAAGAGGAAACTGTAGTTATTCTTCTAGAGCAAGTGTTGTAAAGGGTCAAATAGTAAGTATAGTCGATCCTTGAACAATGCAGGTTTGAACTATGTGGGTCCACCTATTTTTCAATAAGCGAGTAGTTTTCAATAGTAAATACTATAGTACGACACAGTCAGTTGAATCTGCGGATGCAGAAGAACCCAGGGTACGGAGGGCCAACCAGAAGCTATATGTGGATTAACACACCCCACCCTGAGCTGTTCAAGGTCAACTGTATTTTACTCTTTGTAGACTCTTAAGTTTCTGTCACAGCTGTTCAACTCTACTGTTGAATACAGAAGTTGTGTATGTGTTCCAATAAAGCTTTATTCATGGACATTGAAATTTGAATTTCATGTCATTTTCATGAAATTATATTAGTCTTCTATTGATTTTTTTTTCAACCTTTGAAAAATGTGAAAACTGTTCATAGCACACAGAAACAGATGGTGGGCTGGATTTAGCCCTCGGGCCGTAGTTTGATGACCCCTGTTCTAGAGGCATTCCATGCATATTCAATTACACATTCCTTCTGTTTCCTGGTATATTTATTTATACCAGGAACAGGCTTCATGCTATACGTAATGTTCTGCATTGAGCTTTTTCTGTTAAGGTTTCCTGGTGGTCAACCCATATCAGTTCGTAGAGTTACTTCCATTTTACTGGTCGGGTGATATTCAGGCACGTGCTGTGATGTGATGAACGGCATTAAGTTTGTTTTTGATCTTGGGGGCTTCCCTGGTGGTGCAGTGGTTAAGAATCTGCCTGCCAATGCAGGGGCCGCGGGTTCGAGCCCTGGTTCGGGAAGATCCCACATGCCGCGGAGCAACTAAGCCCATATACCACAACTACTGAGCCCACGTGCCCCAACTACTGAAGCCCGCGTGCCCAGAGCCTGTGCTCCGCAGCAAGAGAAGTCACTGCAATGACAAGCCCGCACACCGGAGATTAGCCCTTGCTCGCCACAACTAGAGAAAGCCCACGTGCAGCAATGAAGACCCAACACAGCCAAAAGTTAATTAATTAATAATTTGTTAAAAAGTTAGAAAAAATAGATTGTTTCTGATCTTTGCCTTCCACAGGTAATGCTGCAGTGGATATTCTTGTACATTGGTGCATCTCTGTGATTCTGTCTGTAGAATAAATTCACAAAGGAGTTATCAGTACTAACAATTCAGCATAAATATAAGTAAAGTTTCTGAGCAGATGTTTGACCACTTTCATTGCAGTTCATTACGGGGCATGTCCAGACCACACCAAAGCCCTGGGTGGTTCAGGAGACACGTGTTATCAGGGATCCTAGAGGGTAGGACCTAAATTCGTAGGTACAGGTATGTCTTAGATACCAGTGTGCAGAGGACGGGGGGAAGGAGTACACAGTGAGCCCGCCCCTCACAGGACACCAAGGCTCTGAATGACCCCTTAGGGGTGCACGCTCAGGGGCTGACTGGTGCCACACAGAGCTGGAGAGGAGTGATTGGGCTTACGATAGGATATGGGAGGAAGAAATTTGAATTTCATGATTTATAAAGAAATTACTTCGCCAGAAGATTATGCACTAATTTTATTAATTAAATTTTATTTTAATGGCAGATGGAACGTCATCTACATGAATCTTTTGGGGAATCATTTCATAGCATAAGTAGTTCCCCCTAAAGTGATTTGTTTTATAGTAAATCAAAGTTTGGATTAGCATATGGCAACTCATATTTACACATATATATAGCCTTTGTACCCATGATAATTGCTGCCTCAGAAAGTGCAAACAGCAGATAATCCAAAATTAGGTTTGTTCTTGGTCCAGCAAAGGACTTAAGTCATTCCCAGCTTCTGTTTCTTCACCTCTAAAATGGGAGGGTTGAGATATTTGCTCTCCACGGTCCCTTCCCGCTTTAGGACAATGCAACCTGGACAATCAAGAAATGCCCAATAGATCAGTAGGTCCAGGAAGTCAGGAAATGTGTCTATTTCTTTCTTATTATGATATTCTTCTGCTACTTAGAACGGTGTGTGACGTTTAGTGGGCACCCAGGAAATGTTTGTTAAATGAATGAAAAATGAATGTATCAAGTAGCTTTTGCATTTGTTGGAGATTCTTGTTGTCGAACCCAGCAGTCATTCCCCCTTCCTTCTCTGGAATAGAACTCTGCTATTGTTTAAATGGCTACCCTCCTCCATATCCCTAAGTTTCAGGGGATGTGCTGAAAGGTGGCACCTGCCAGTCATAGTGATTCCATTGCTTTTGCCTGTGATTGGATTAAGCATGGTCACATGATACAATTCTGGCTGTAATGATAAGTTAGGGGAAAATTACTGCAGGACTCTAGGAAATTTTCCCCATTGATAAGAAGGGACTCCTTGAGTAAAGCAAACTGCCCATTGTCGTCCTGTCCACTTGACTCCTGGGATGATTGCAGCCAGCTTACAGTCACGAGGGAGCCAGCTGAGGACAAGTTGAGAAGCCTAGAGTGATAGAGCAGAAATATGGAAAGAATTTGAGTCCATGATGACAGTGTTCAAGCCCTGAGGAAACTAACTCTGGAGGAGCCCTGCTGCTGGATTTTGTAAGAAGTGAAATAATAAATTCTTTATGATTTAGACAGTCAAGTTATTTTTTGCTACGTGCAGCCAAAATCATCCTAATAATATGTCACTTTTATAGTTATTATACAGATGACTTTGGTGAAAATGAAAGAGTCTTTATTGCTTATAAGTTGGAGCTTAATGGGTAGAAAATAAAGATGCATTTTTATTATCCTTTCGCATGCTATGGAAAATTGTAAAAAGCAAAAACTGTTAGATAGGGAAGAGTCTAGTATTGATGACAACAGAAAAAGCATACCTATCGCAAATTTTGTAAACCATGTAGAGATATTACAGAACTGGGCAGCTTTAAAAATGATTTGTGAGGCTAGATATAGTACAATATTTCCACTTTAAAATGGGTTAACACTTGTAATTGGTTACATAGATTTTTCGACTTTGGTTTTTCTTTAAGGTGGTAGACAAAAGCACTGTGTTCCATAATTTAGATAAATTTCATGATACTAGCATTAATAATGGAATCAGTAAAATACAGGCAAAGCACCCACAGCTGTGTCAGTATCTTTAAAATAGAGAAATTTCAATTATTTCTTTGGTGTCCCACCCATAGCAGGAAGTTGGGTGCTGAGGTAAGCTTGTTAGAGTTTCGGGCCTCTACATGATTAGCTATAGTATTATGGGAGCACATTATAGGATTAGCTGAGGATAAACTATTATTAGACCTGTCAATATTTGTTAATTGCTCGATACATCTCATCTCTGCCTCCACACAGAATCTCTCTCTTTTGAGCCCAAACACACACACACCTTGGGCCACAGTCATGGCAGTTGATTATACTAGGCACTGGTCTCAAGGATCCTGCAAACTTAAGTTTTTTACACTTTATTTTTCCAGGATTCTGGTGACAGGTGCCCATAACCCTGCTCTTATCCCAGAGATATCTTTGCTTATAGAAAGCACCAGAGAGCTCTAAGCATAGAGTCCTACAACCACACAAATGAGGTTGTTACAGAGAAACAGAGCAACTGGATGATTGTGCTAGAAGAAAAGGCCTTTGAAACCTTGATTGACAGGTCCTACCAGTTGCAGCAAAGAACCTTTTCCATTCAGTTATGTGATCATAACATTCTGAGGCATAAGCTGTCGTAACTTTCTTCACCTTATAACCACTCTTATTTCATTTATTCTGCTGTCTCTTCCCCTCCGTGCTTTTTTTCCCCTCCCACCCATTTGCCCTCCTTCTCTCTTTCTCATAGGTTTGAGGAGGTGAAAATTTTGCCTTACAATAGTACAGAAGTGATCTTGCAGTTTTTCACAGACGTAAGTCCTATGTTAACTGTAAAGCCACTAGTTGGAGGTGTGATAAATGGCATATTCCATTCTGTTAAGGTCTAGAAGGCTTCAGAGGGGGCTAAGTCCACATTAGGGTTGCATGAGTGCTTCAAGTCCATGACTGAGGTTAGTTCTATGCAGTACAAGAAGCGCGATGTAATGGAAGGAGGTGGCGATTTAGAATGAAGCAGGCCTGAGTTCACAAAGCATCTGTGTTACCCAGTAATTGAATGACTTCAACCAGATAATTAGCCAATAGAAGACAAGCCTCAGTTTTTCATTTTCCAAATGGGATATTAATATAGACCTTGTAAGTATTAAGTGGGAGGAGGCATGGCAAGCAGCTTAGCACTCACTCATGTTACAAACTTTTCTTGAGTACTCTGTGCCAGGCATATGTAAGGACAGGAAATTCACAACCAAATATGGCACAGTGCCTGACCCCAAGAATTCCAGACAAGAAGCCCAGAGGAGGCTGGAGATGGTGGTGATGGTGATGGTACAGTGACAGCGAAGGCTTCACCGTAATAATGAAGATCCCTGAGATGTATTACAAAGGACGAGCAGGCATTAGGTAAAAGGAGAAGTGAGGGGAAGGGTAGGTCAGCTTGAATGGAAATGTAGTAAGGACACTAAGGTTTCCCAGAGCATGAGGAATTACCACTGGAATTGTATGGCTGGATCAAAGGGAGTGATGGAGGTAGTGATAGGAGATGAAACCAGAGAATTTGTCAGGAATCCCACCGTAAAGGGCCTTGTGTGCTGACGTATGTAGTTTGGGCTTACCCGGGTCGCTTGGTCACATAGCCTGTAAGGGGTAGGTGGATCTAGGGTGGAACTCAAGTTTTCCCTCTTTTTTATAAATAATTTTCATTGGAGTACAGTTGCTTTACAGTGCTCTGGTAGTTTCTACTGTACAGCATAGTGAACCAGCTCTGTGTATACATATATCCCCTCTTTTTTGGATTTCCTTCCCATTTAGGTCACCACAGAGCACTGAGTAGAGTTCTCTGAGCTGTACGGTAGGTTCTCATTGGTTGTCTCTTTTATACATAGTGTCAATAGTGTATATAACTCAGGTTTTCTAAATCCAAGACCAGGAGCTCTTCATTACAGCTCACCGTCTCCTTCGGTATGGGACCTTAACGTAGTGACCTTAACCTCAGCGCCTGCAGGCGTCACCCGTAATGGTATAGTCTGGATTAGAGAAGGGGGAAAGTGTAGCCTAAGTCTCTCCTTGGAATGAAGAGGTACAGGTGGACCCACCGAGATGTCAGCTGCATGGTCAGGGGCAGGCCTGGGCAAGGTAGTTAGCCTATGGCTTCTAAAGCAGGGGGAGTCTGAGATTAGGTGCCGTAAAAGACCAATAGCAGGTAGGAAGCCCATGCAAAAGTGAGTGAGGACTATAGGGGATGATGCCCTGGGTCAGGCAATATGGAAGCATGATTACAGAGTAGGAAGGAGGAAAGATTGCGAGAGGGGAGAGGGTTCGGGACCCTCCTCATAAGGGCTGCAAGGGCTCAAAGCCCCTTGTTATTTATTAGGTTATTTATAACCTAGTAAGTTTTATAATTAGGTCTATAATTAGATTATAAAGAACCTAAAAAATAATCTCTGGCTACAGAGGGTGTGCATGAACTAAGTGCACTCCTCGTTAAATGCACAGAGTTGGCACAGAGGCCGAGTTGTAATTGGCAAAAAGAGCATCCATTGTAACTGAGCTCACCTTTGCAGTATACCACTCCCATGCCCCACTGAGGGAGCTTTCCACTTCCTTCCGTATCTTAGCATGTGCTTTTCCTTTTCATGTCCTAAGGCCCTCCAAACTGAGGTTGCCATTCGAATATTTACATAGTAAACATTCCCTTGAGGATAACCCAGGCTTTAAAATTAAACAGTCATTTGTTGAAACTCACCTGCCTGAGAGTGTTACACTGTCTTCATATCCTAAGGAACATCACTGTCCCAGAACAATCATGCTAGAGAGAATTCGCATTTGGGGAAAAGTTATCAATAGATGGCAGAGGGGAACAAAAAGGACCCCCAAGAAAACCCATTCCAGCTGCTTTCTGGGCTAGAAGGCCAATCCAGTACTACACGTCTTCAAACAGTGTCATCTTGGTAAACCTGCTTCTGTTTGCTTTGCTGGGGTTAATTTCCTGTCATGTTGTTTGGGTATTAGACCATAATGCTCTGAATTTACTCTGAATTTGACAGTTGCTTTCGGTAGAGGGATTACTGTAGGTATGTGTCACTGAACGTAACCAGTTCTTTATTCTTCTGCCCCCTCTTGCCCAAACTAGAGAAGCATATTCTTTCAAGATCATTTTTCAGTGTCCATATGTCATCTTGATTTTGATCTGGAAATACTAAAGTACATTGAATTCTAGCTAGTGCCCTGAAAAGATCAAGGAACCCCTGCACTGTGTTGCCCTCAGACCAGCTGGGGCCGCACTTATCCAAGACTTGCTTTTGGGTTGATGCCAGTTACTGAACCCTAAATTCATGCCTTTTGGGGAAAACCTAATGCTCCAGTTTGCAATGGCACTGATGTTTTTCAAATTACTTCAGAGCCAAGAAAGACATGGCTCTTTCTAAAATAGCTTGCAGATTCCGCATCGTAGTATATATAGTAAAGCCAGAAATTTTTTAGAACTCTAAAAAGAAATGTATGAGGCTGTGCTTTTCTATGGAGCACAGTTGCAAAAGTCATCTTTCCTAATTTGTTAGAGTCTGAAAACTTCCTTTAGAATCCTCAGTGGACTCTGGGTCCAGCAGAAAATACTGCCTGTCGTCTACTAAGGGATCCGGTAAAACCACTGGGGGACCTAAACTTTCTTTTTCTTTCTTTTTCTTTTTGACCTAAACTTTCAAACGTCTTGATGAAAGGATGCAAACGCCATCGTAGCTTGCTCCTGGAAATGGGGCTTATCAAAGCGAGATATGCTAATTCTGGAACTAAGGCTCTTGCCGCATCTTCTTTCTCCTCCTACTTTTCTGCTTTCATCATTTCCTGAGGATGGCGGGGGGCAGGGGATGGGGGAGTGTCAAGGAATCACTCTCTTCCTTCTGAAGAGATCCAAATCTTTCAGCAGGGCCATATCGTCCATCAATTTACTCATATTTAAGAATTGCATTCTCAAATGACTAACAATGCTTATCTTCTCCTGTCCCATAAAAACCATTCCTGTGATTTGGAAATATTCTGATAATCTTGGGTCGGAAAAACCAATAGGTGGAACGGAAGCTTAATGATGGCAGAGATCGTGAATTGAAGTATCCCAAGCGCTTAGAAGAGTGTCAGGCACAGAATGAGCATATGCAAAATATTTGGTAAATAATAACTGAAGGAATGAATAAAGGTGCAAGTGCGTTGGTCATTAACTAAGCGAGTCCAGAGAGTATGAGGTGCTATTGGAAAAGGGTAGTTTCCTCTGTTCTTCCCTCTTGGGTTGAGAGGTTTGAATCATGGAATGAGGGTGGAAGAATGGGTGAGGAGAGGTTTGAGAAAACTTGGAACTTTCAAAGAACAAGGTGAAGGGAGAAGAAAAGGCTTAAAAATGAACGAACAGGGGCTTCCCTGGTGGCGCAGTGGTTGAGAGTCCGCCTGCCGATGCAGGGGACACGGGTTCGTGCCCCGGTCCGGGAGGATCCCACATGCCGCGGAGCGACTGGGCCCGTGAGCCATGGCTGCTGAGCCTGCGCGTCCGGAGCCTGTGCTCTGCAACGGGAGAGGCCACAGCAGTGAGAGGCCCGCGTATGGCAAAAAAAAAAAAAAAAAAAGAACAAACAGTAAATACCCTAAGGAATTGAAAGCAGGGACTTGAACAGATATTTGTTCACCAATGTTCAGAGTATCACTTTTACAAGAGCCAAAAGATAGAAGCAACTCAAATGTTCATCAACAGATGAATGGATAAACAAAATGTGTTATGTACATATAATGGAAAATTATTCAGCCTTTAAAAAATGAATTTCTGATACATGCCATAACATAGATGAAACTTGAACACATCATGCTAAGTGAAATAAACTGTAAACAAAAGAACATACTGCATGATTCCACTTATACGAGGTAGAGTAGACAAATTCATTGAGACAGAAAGCAAAAATAGAGGCTACCAGAGGCTGGGGAAGGGGAAATGGGGAGTCATTGTTTAATAAGTGTGGAGTTGCTATTTGGGATGATGAAAAAGTTCCAGAAATGGATAGTGATGATGGCTGTACAACATTGTGAATCTACTTAATGCCACTAAATTGTACACTAGAGATGGCTAAAATGCCAAATTTTATGTGATGTATATTTTTCCACAGTTAAGAAAATAAACAACAACAAAACCTGACATTTTGATATGCCCAGGAAGCAAAGGAAACGCCATCTTTTTCTCTGACTCTTTCTCTCTGCTGTGGTACAGAGGACTTTGGCATCAGACAGAATTGGCTCAAATTTAAGCCACACCCCTGGTGTGGATTTGGTCAAATTGGTTAACCTCTCAGAGTTCCGGTTTTCTCACTGGTAAAATGGAGATGACAGAAATACTGAATTATTATGATGTGAGAATAAATGTTATCATGTATGTAAAACTCTTTAGCACAGGCAATAAATGGTCAGTTGATATCTCTCTCACTCTCTCCCCATCTCTCTGTGCTCACCACCCTTCCCAGCACCCTCTTCTATCTCTTCCATTTTACAACATGTGGTGCCCTGATCCAGGGCCTAGATCTCTAACAGATGATGTTCTCCCAGGCTGGGCTCAGGGAAGAGTTCCCATAGAGAAAGCCGTTCCTGATCCAGGTGTGTGTTTTGAAAACTTTCTGTGCAGCTATTTCAGACTTGAGCTCCCGTTCGTTTTGTTGTGCCTCTGGCATTGCCGACTCAGCCTACACATTCCTCATTGCATCAGGGAATTCAGAGTCCAACCTGTTTCTTGGAACATCATCTTACCTTCCTTACACCAAAGTGTAAAAGAACTTCCTCAATCCTATGGGTTGAGGTCATTGGAGCCCTTGCTTCATTCTCTCTTTTACAGTTATTTTTATTTAAAAAATTATGTAGGTATAGTTTTGAGAGTCAAAAAGTTCTACAGTGATTATGATCAAAGATAGTCTCCTTCACCTCTGATCCCAGCCACTCAGAAGCAGGTGCTATGAACTATTACTGCTGTTATTGCTAATCTTGTGCTCCACTTTCTAAATGATAAGACTTTATTGCTATACCCTGTTTTTTCCCTCAAGTTAGATATTTACAATTGACTTCTTAGAATAAAAGATGAAGATTTTACTCACTTAAAAATCTTTCCCGGGCTTCCCTGCTGGCGCAGTTGTTGAGAGTCCGCCTGCCGATGCAGGGGACACAGGTTTGTGCCCCGGGAGGATCCCACATGCCGCGGAGCGGCTGGGCCCGTGAGCCATGGCCGCTGAGCCTGCGCGTCCGGAGCCTGTGCCCCGCAACGGGAGAGGCCACAGCAGTGAGAGGCCCGCGCGTGTACCACACACAAAAAAAAATCTTTCCCAATTTTCTACCTCCACTTTCTCCCTCCCTACATCTTTCCATTATACAATTTTGGATTATATTAACATTTAAAGTTTAGATTTTTAGAATGATGTAGATCTTATTCCCAATGGTACTATTTTTATTAATTTTTTTTTTTTACAACTTATAGTTTTAATTTCCTTGGAAATAATAATCACTTAACTTTTTATTTGTTTGGTAAATCTTTTTAAGACTTTAAATGTCTGAAAATGTGTTAACTTCACCGCCACGTTTGACTAGTATCTCGAGTAGAGAATTCTAGATAAAACTAATCTTTCTTCAGCATATTAAAGCCATTATTACATTTCTTCTAGTTTTGGCATTGTTATTGAGAAGTTCAGTGACATTGTGATGTCTGATCTTTTATTTTTGACCTACTTTTTTTTCTGGCAGTAATTATGATCTTCACTTTGTCCTCAGTTTTCAGAAGTGTTGTGGTGCTATATCATGCGGGGTGTGTGTGTGTGTGTGTGTGTGTGTGTGTGTGTGTGTACGTGTGTACTGTGCTGGACCTTCAATGGGCCCTTTCAATCTGGCAACTCATGTCTTTCTTTTAGTCAATACTCATAAATTATTTCTTTGCTAATATTCTTTATTTCATTTTCCCCAAACTCATCCTCTAGTTCTCATATATTTTGTCTCCTATTTTCTCCTTTGTCTTTTGTTCTACTTTGGGGAAATTTTTTTCACCTTTATCTTTGAGTCCTTCTATGGACCTTTTAATTTTGGTTACAGTGTTTAACTTCCAAGAGCTTTTTCTTATTCTCTGAATGTTCTTTTTTACAGCATCCTGGCTTTATTTTATGCATGCAATAGCTTTTGTCTTAAAGTTATGAATTATAGAGATATTTTTGGACAGTTTCATCTGTTTTCTCCA